>NW_010116091.1:28819-59689 GCF_000699245.1 Pterocles gutturalis
GCCTGTTCTGGGAATCACATTTTCAGTGTTCTGAGGTCTATCAGTGGTTATGACAGCTATGTAGCCTTGTAGATGTCCCCTAGGAAAGGAAGAAAAATGAGACACAGCATGGAAACTGAGGCAGACAGAGAGCAATGTGGTGGCTGAAAGGCAGTTCTGAGAGTATGAAGTAGATGATGTAGTATCTGTGCCCCTCTGAGAAATCAGATTTATAAAGCTCTCATTGAAGCTCAGGTATGTAAACTGTCATAGTTTCAGTGAGACTACAAAGGAATAAACCTAGGTACCTCCAACAAAAGAAGGAATATAATGTATAAACTCCACTAGACTTAAAATGCTTGAAAAAAGCTTGGAAAGAAATACAAAGACTCAGACACATAAACAAGTTGCTGAAAGTCAAAAAGCTATTGCAAGTCAGCTGAGACACTCTAACTGTTCACGTGAATTCTCTTTCACTGGAGATCTGACTAAATCAAATTATCCCAATTTTGTTAGAGTAGAAGCCCACACATTGACAGGAGAAGAGATGGGAGCAGAGGAGACGAAAATGGAGAGGAAGAGAGGTGTAGAGGGAAGGGAGGAAGGAAACTACCTGCCATCAAGAATCAAATAATTGAGAAAAATGTCAAGTATAAAATCACGGTTTCTTGAAGCAGAGAGACAGTACTTACAGATGTGTGAAAAAGACTAATGTAAACAAAAAATGAAAAATGACTCAGAATTCAAGTGGGTGAATTCTACATTAAAAGTTGAATAATCTCACAGAAAACAGTATGGTTTTTATTTCTGCCTTTTTTACCATCTCAATATTTGTAAAATATAACTGATTTTACCTGAGATTTATTCCCCTCAACATTAGATATGAAAATTTCTGTCTTAGTTTACTCATTTCCACTAGGTTCCTCCTGGAATTTCATACACAGTAAGCAAATTTGTCCAATGAGTTATCAGAGACATTTTCTTTTGCAAAAAACATTTTATAAACCTGTTTTATGTCTTCCTTTTTTTCTGTCTTTTTTTTTTTTCTTTTTTTTTTTTTTATTTTTTTTTTTTTTTTCCCTAAACCACACGTGCATATAGATGCATATTTTCCTCCACTGTCTTTTTGGTCTTGCCAATTACGTTCTTCTCACTTTTGCCACTAGTGATGCTCATGAGCATTAGATCATAGAATCACAGAATTGTAGAGTGGTTTGGAAGGGACCTTAAAGAACATCGAATTCCAGCCTCCCTGCCATGGGCAGGGACACCTTCCACTAGATCAGGTTGCTCAAAGCCTCATCCAGCCTGGCCTCGAACACCTCCGGGGATGGGGTTTATCCCTACACTCCCTGATAGAGTGCCTCCCCATCTCTCCTGTAGCCCCCTTTAAATACTGCAAGGCTGCTGTTAGGTCTCCACGGAGCCTTCTCTTCTCCAAGCTGAACAAGCCGAACTCTCTCAGCCTGTCCTCATATGCATCTTCATGGACCTCCTCTGGACCCTCTCCAATAGGTCCAGGTCTTTCCTGTTCTGAGGGCTCCAGAACTGGATGCAGTACTGCAGGTGGGGTCTCACGAGAGTGGAGTAGAGGGGGAGAATCACCTCCCTTGGCATGCTGGTCATGCTTTTTTTGATGTAGCCCAGGACACGGTTGGCTTTCTGGGCTGCAAGCCTACATTACCAGCTTGTGTTGAGCTTCTCACAAACCAAGGCCCCCAAGTCCTTTTCCTCAGGGCTGCTCTCAATCCATTCTCTTCCCAGCCTGTATTTGTGCTTGGGATTGCCTTGACTCATGTGCAGGACCTTGCACTTGGTCTTGTTGAACTTCATGTGGTTTGCACAGGCCCAGCTCTTAAGCCTGTCAAGGTCTCTCTGGGTGGCATCCTTTCTTTCCATTGTGTCAACTGCACCACACAGTGTGGTGTAGTCAGCAAATTTGCTGAGGGTGCACTCAATCACATTGTCCATGTCTCCCACAAAAGTATCACACAACACTGGTCCCAGTAATGACCCCTGCAGAACACCACTTGTCATTGGTCTCTGCTTGGACATTGAGCTGTTGACCACAAATCTTTTGAGTGCGACCATCCAGTCAGATGATTTCTTTAAGTACGACTCATCAGAAAGGCATAATCATACCAATTCCTGCTCAGTGTCATCTATGCTTATTTAAGTATAAAGTCTTTGTCTGGTCTTAAGCTATCAAAAATGCTTTATTGCCGGGATATTATAATAAGAATGGAAACTGCCTTTCCTTGCTTCTGTCAAGAGGAGGAAACAGAGTTGTGGTTTTGTTTTGCTTTACCTCTCAAATGTTTATGTTCTTTCTAATTATCATAATTTCTTTCTTTCTTGTGAAGGGTTTACTATGAATTGTTTTGCTAAATAAATCAGATTTTGGTCTAAATAAAATTAGCCTAGAATTTAACCAACATAATGATAAAACGGAAATTTAAAGCACAAGATATTCTTCATGTAAATTTTTGGGGTTTCTGTTTAAAAACAAATTCACAGATAGTGAGTTTGTTATAAAGCAAGCAAGACTGAAACCTGCAAGTTACTCCAAGTCTGTAGACTGTCATTAGCATGGATGTAGTATTGGTAGTAGTGATTTATTTCCCCTTTAAAAAATAACAGGAAAAGAGAACAAATCTTTAGTGGTATATGTACTTTATATATGCTATTAATCACCAGCACCAAAACTTCACAAATATGGTCACAGACACAGAGTAATTCTTATATTTCAGAAAAGGTCAGTCAAAAATAGATATGGTAAAAGTCCATTCAATCAATAATTTTGTCAGGCTAAACATTGTACTCATTCTTTTCGAGTCACTCGTTAGTTGCCTACAGTGCCCTCAATGACATTCTTAACATATTATTTCAAAGTCCTTTCTTCATTATTGAGAAGGGAAATATTTTCAGCTTGCAAAGCTCCATCTAGTCTAGATTCGGTTCACCATAAATGAACAATGTCCCAGTGGACAAGAAACTACTGTGACAGGAACATTACTAATACCTCTGAATATCTACTGTCCCATTTCATTTTTTTGAAGACAGTTTTATGGAGAAATACTGGAGGAACAAAAAAGAGAAGGAAAGAAGAGGCAGGAAAAGTTATTTTGTGGCTAAAGCTACTTGAATTTTTTATTGTTTTGTATTTCATCTTTTAAATTACTGCTTAAAATTACAATCGTAAACTGATGTTTTCAGTTTCAGTAGAAGGAGCTGCATCTTCGCATAACAGGCTATTCCTTTAAGGGTAACATTTCGGAAGATGGTTAAATGACTTCAGTATTGAACTTGAAAGACACTAGATGCCTTTCTGGCATTTTCTAAAATTCCTGGAAATGGCTTAGATGTCTATGTAATTTTTCGAATTACCTAGCCCTGCACTTGTTATCTAACAAGTATTAGGAAGGCTAATATAAGCATCTACTTTTGAAAATGTCTCTTATGAATGTACTGTTCAACATGTCCTTTTGTTCTGTGTTGAAATCATTCACACAGAGTTTATACAGCTATTAAATGTATTATAATAAATTGCTGAAGAGACATTGTTTTTTATAATCTAACAATTTAAAAATCCCAATTTTGATAAACTTTTAAATTACTTAGGTCACAGAATCTTATTTTCAAAAATGTTTCCATCTCAGAGTACTCCGTCTCTTTGAAAGTTACACTTTGGCTATAATAGTATTCATAGGATGTATTTATCTATTCACATTTAATCTATTCACAGAGGAGATCTGCTCTTCAGTTCGATGGCAGCTTTACAAGGTCTATAATGACAAATATCCAAATATAAATGATTAATAAATCACTTAGTTATGAGGTTTCAGAAAAATAATCTGCTCAGTGTATTTAAAAAAAGTGAAGAAACTTTTCAATTGGGAATATAGTGGCTGCCAAATACTTGTAAATAATTTGTAAAATACAAAGTGAATTTGCTAATCACTGTAACAAATAAAGAAAGGGAGAAATACAGGGAATTCAGAGAAAATAAGAATGCTCAAGGGCATGGAGTGTGAAAAGACTGGGATTTTTTTTATTAAAGAAAAAAAAGAAATCAAAAACGTAGATAAAATAATGAATGATCAAAAGAGCATAGATTAAAAAACCCAAAATTTCCTATCCTGGTTTTATGATGTAAGAGTAAAGAGATGATTAGAAGATGAAAAGCTTGAAGTAAGTAAAAGGATATAGCTCCTCACAAAACATTAAGTCACTGAGGCAAACAAACTGAAGAGAAAAATAAAGACTGGACATGCAATTCCCAGCGTGGATCAGTGTGGCACTTCTAACCCACACAGTCTGCGTGAAAGAGAGATCCCCACCCACCCTAGATTAAGACTAGGTGCACAAAGGAGACTATAGGCTACGTACAATGTCACAGCAGTACGTCTCGCTGGTGGCAGATAGATGAAGCACTGAGCAGGACTGCACTGTAAGGGAAGATTGAATCTCACAGGTTCGTGGGACTTGACTTTGCCACCTGTCTGGGGGAAGGATAATCAAACTCAGAATAGGACAAAAAGCATTGTAATATTTATTTTATTCTATTTCCCTTATGAAACAGTATAAACCCTTGTGAACAACTTTTGAGACTGAGGGTAAGTGGAAGAAGAAGCTATAAGCATGAAATGAGAAGCTTTGATACATAACACATTATGCTGGTGGCATTATTTGGGAAATATTCTTATGACCTACATTTCTAATTAACAGCAATTCAAAAAGCTTTGTTTCTTGCTGAGTTATATGTGTGAGAAGATCGTTTAGTATCTGTTGACCATTTCTCTGTCTCTACAGATGTTGAACTGAAAACTGATATTTACATAGTAGTATGTATTATACTCAGATATTATATTTCTGATATTAACCAGATTTACTCAGTACAATAAAATTCTATGAAACAAAACAGAAATAATTGTCAAACTCTCCAAACTTAACATGCATACTTGCATGCTTTGTAAAGGTACACAGAAGATGTAATAACTTGTTTAGTTCCAGTGTGAATCTTCTGTACAAGGCAGACACTGTTGAGAACTTTTTAAAAGATCTATTAACATCTGCTGTCTGAATCTTCATAAACTCAGATCAGAGAGAGAATAAAAGCATTTTTACATGACTGGATTTAGAGCAGGAGCAACTGGGCCTGACTGGGTCTATGCAGCATAAAAAATTATTTATCTGTCAGCTCAGCCATGATAACCATCTATGTACATCTGCTGAGTCCATGCTGGTTGTGAAGTGGATCTCTTTCTCTGAAATTTAGGGACACTACCACAGATAATTAATTCATTATTGTGAACTGACTTCACAACAGTTTAATTAAGATTGCAGATCAGCCTCAGGGCTGACTATTATTATGGCAAAGATGATAATTTAAAAGTTGCATAGCACTGATCTGGACATGCTAGATTAGTCACTTGGAAATGGTGTTTTCACATCCATTAAAAAGCCTCATCTTTATCATAATGTTTGAAAATCTCTTGCCTGATTTCCTGGCATCATGTAGGCAGCAAAGGCTTTTTGTATATATGTCAATAATGAATAGTTTTTGGAGAGAGGCTTTGAACAGCAGAGATCTGTACACATGACTTTTACTGCTCAGTAACTAAATAATGGACCAACAACTTAGGGAAACACAGAAGGTGCAGGGTATAAAAGTCAAGATGGGCAGCCACTGCCCCATTAAGAGGGTGTCTCATCGCACTTGATGGGTGATGAGGGAGGTGAATCTTTGTAATCCTCCAAAGAGGAACACTGCCTGAATAACCAGCCAGTCCCTGCATGGCAGGGCTGCAGAGTTGGCAGAATCATTACAGTGTCCCAGAGGAATGATACAACACAATTTATTGAACTTCTTTAACAACAACTACTAAGTGTTGCAGGTAAAAGTGTTTTGGCACAAGAATAACTTTCCTTGTAACTTGTTCTAGGCTAAAACTGGGCAACTTTTATCAGAAAAGAATCAAGTAGAAAAGAGTTGAGAGAGAGAGAGAGAGAAAGAGATCACCACGCTTGGCTCTAGTGCTGTAGTCTTGGATGGCAATCCTGATCCGCAGGCGACGGGTTGGCAAAGGTGTTTGTGCTCACCTTTGTATAGTTTTGGTCTATCCAGGATGGGCCTCAGGGTGGTAACCTTCTCGTGTCAGTGCATCTGGGCATTCTGGAAAGTTCAGGGGGTAGCTGGCTCCCTGCTGGGGAATCGAGTGCTGGTCCCAGGTGATCATGCACCCCCTCAGCATGGACTGAGGCTTGACCTGCCACTCAAGATGATGTTCTCTAACCACAGAAGGAAGCATAGCAACTCTCCATCTTCCAATCGCAGACAGAGACAGAGCACAGCAACTTGCTGCCTGCCCCTGCAGTGCTCTTTCTGCAGCCTTCTTTACTCCTCTTCTGTAAATGTGCTCTGCTCGAGTTGTTTGAGACAAAACAGGCCAGGTTTCTTATCAGTCTCAGACAGAGAGCACTACTTAATCTTCTGATTCTAAAGTTAAAACTGACAACTTGTGAACCACATGAAAGAATGATTAAGCATGTTGATCTTAGAATACAGGTTTGAATCAGCCAAAAATGGAAAAAAATGGGACTCAAAATGAAAATGTCTCTTTCATTATAACCATTACTAAGACTGAACAAGGGTTTATAACAGCAGGAGAGCAGCAGTTATACGCCAGTCCCTGTGCATACCAGACAGTGCAATGGGAAGCGCCCTTTCCCCACTAGATTTTTGAAAATAGCGGGCGATGAACAAGAATTTGGTGTGAAAGACCTATAAATATAAATCTACAGAGAAAGTCATCTGTTCTGTTTCCACTTGTTCTGCTCTCGTTTGTTTCTGAAGCTTGATTACTTGGGTACAGCAAAGAAACAATTCCCGTGATCTATTTTCTCATGTTGAGAACAGAAAATAACATCAAATGGATCAAGGAAGCAAGGGTGACTAAGGCTGGGAAATGTGAGGGCTTAACATTTCTGGGAACCCTCTAGGTTCAGTTCCGTTCTGAAGAAACCTACTCCTAAGCATTCAGAATCTATCTGTTGCTTTTAGTAAGAAAGCTTTCAATAGATTTATTTGCTTTAGAGATGACTACAGAAGAAAAGAACAGCTTATTCTATTTTGCCTCCCATGTCATCAATCAAATTAGAAGACAAATTCCAGATACAGAAACTTTATTACTGGTGACACCTGAGTCAGGATTAAAAAAAAAACAAACAAAAAAACATCATCAACAACAACAAAACCCCCACAAAAAACCAAATAAAATAAAGTAAAACCAAACCAAAAGTTCTTGGCTTTTATGTCATAAGTTGAGCTGGGCTGGCCGTCAGAATGAACTGTCTTTCCACTTGTAGACAAAACAGGTATTATCTGCAAATCATTGAGATAATAAAAAGAGTAGAACTTTAAGCAAAGATTTTTCATGTTCTGGGTGACTTTTCTACAAGAGAACTTTAACTTTTTTCCTTTCTGTTTTTCTCTTGCATGTAAGAAGTAGTGAAGCTGCACATTTAAAATATCCATTAGATGTTAAATAGCAATCCAAACATTGTTTAATTTCCCAGAAAAGAAATCTTACTTTATGTACTGCTGGAAAATTAGAAACTTTACTTGATATGACTTAACCATATGTTAGACAATGTAAGCGGTGAAGGAAAGAGTATGCGAAAGGTTACGTAACACAAAAATATAGCTATTTAAGAAAAAATGGTTTAGTACTTCTTTTTATACTTTTGTTTACAAATTAATGAAAAATTTGAACATGCCAAGGAATAGGATTTAATTAGCTTGAGGTGTGAAGAACGCATGCATATTTAAGTTTTGACCTGTACTTGTATCTGTTTGAAAACCCCCATATAGCATATGAGAATGATCACATATCTGTGTACTTGTAATATAAAAATAACTTTGTAGACTATTAAGCATCTGCCCTTAATTTCATGGGGATCACACTCCAAGGATATTCAGCCAATAATCTGTATATAAAGCTTTGATCCTCTCCCTGATCAGGCTAGCTTTACTATTGATTCTTTATTATAATTTATTTAACATAAAAGCTGTTACATAAGGTGGTTAAAGTTGCTTAATGAGCAAACAGATTAGGGAGAAATGAATTTGAGATCACTTTGAACCCACTCTAATTTTCCTAAAGAACCAAAATTTATGAGGTTTGGGGTCCTGTAGGAAAAGAGTAGAGCACAGTTCTTCAATTAATAGGATATTTTGGGTAGAAAAGATGCTTGCTACTGAACAACTTTGATTTTTTTCACGGAGCTAGAACATAAATGAGCCCATTCAGTGCCTTTAGCTATGCCCTTGACAGTGAGCAGAATTTGCCCCATGGCAGACTGGAAGCCCCTTACAGTAACACAGAATAAACTTCAATTGTTCATTATTTTTAGTATAAGATCAGAATAGAAGTACTTAGTCAAAGAAAGTTATGGAGAAGAGGACAGAACAGAGAAACTCTACTTGAAAGTATAAAATGAAAGTTTGCTTACAGCAGTCTGAATCATATCCGTTTCTGCATCCCATTTTTAAACCAATTGGACCTGATTAGATTTCACAACCGTTTTGCACCTGAATACATCAATGTACATGGTTTTTGATCTCTAACAGAGTAGAAGAGGTCACAGCTGAAAACTTTGCAGCAGAATGGTGGGGAAAGTTAGTAGGGAAAAACATTTAGAAGTAAACTCTTCATAAAACAGCTTTCAAATTTTTCAGTTGTCAGCTCTGTTTGAGTGGCCTAGATTATTTTTTTTTTTGCTATTTCTTTTTTTCAGAAAAGGTATAATAAGGGCTTCAAAAAGGTTCCTTGCCCTGTTTTCCGCACAATTGGATTATAAGCAGTCTTTACTCTGCAGTCTTGACTTGAACAATATCCAGTTGTGTAATGGCTGAGGATCCAGCCAATTAAAACAGATTCAGGATGAAACATAAATTAAAATGGAAACATTCCTAATATTTGATACCTCGATGGTTGACAAAACAGTGGCAACCTTCTATGAAAACCACCAAATCAATCAGAGGGGGGTATGCATGCTACTTTGTTACCATGGCACAAAAGCTACAGAAAATAGCCCTTGTTTACTTTTAAGTGCCATTACCATGAATAGGACATGATGTAGGCATTAGGACAAAAATAGAAATAAAAGCTAGCTTGAAAATCAACTGTATGTTTTAATATTCTAATCCCTTAGGAAGCCCTTCTTCACTGGTAATTTATGAGAAAAGTATAATTAGGTTAACTTTTTTGTTTTTCTTCACATTCCTCTCACAAGACTATGGATGATCCACATCTGAAAAAAATATTTTTTTTCCTTTTTTCTAGTGCTTGCTTTTAAATTTTTTTTTTTAATTTATAAATAGTTTAACTAGAACAATACATAGAAGTTACAGTGGAATTATAATTAACACTGTCTGGGATTTTACAAAAAAGCCTGAAAGCAGTTTCAGTGTCATTTAGGAGACAATGCAGACCAGAACCCCTACCTGTCTTTTTACCATTGAAAATTTATCTGGAAAAAAAACCTTGAATTTCCAGTGAAAAATATATCTTTAAGATAATATATCTCAGTGTGGTCAGTTGTTTGTGCCCTGCTCCTTAAAAATAAATGTCTTAATTCTCCACTCAAGCATCACTTGCCTTGCCAAGCTGTCGCAATTTAGAACAATTGAACATAAAGCCTCAAGTACTCAGTTATGTTTTATGACATTCAAATGGGGGATTTAAATTCTTAATGAAATCCTATTTTTTTTTCTGCAGAAAATAAGAAAATTTCAAATTTGAGCCAGCCTCCTAAGTTCATCATCCTAAGGTACCTATTCAAGCTACTAAACTGAAGTTCAGATCACACTGCAGACAGGCTGCCATGTGTTTTTTCTTTCTAAATTGCTTCCACTATTTCTGAACAGTTAGGAGGCTGCTGTCTTTCTGCTTCCCAAGTGCCCAACCTTGCCTTTTTTACTGTCATTCCATTTCAACTATGACAACTAATAAAGTAATTTACTTGTTTCTGTTTCAGCTTATTATGTGTTGATGGTGGCTTTCCCTTCATAATTCTAAAAAAAAATTCAGCATGGGGTCATGTTGAAGGGCAATCCAACTACAGTGACTGTAACACCTATGCCATCTCAGAATAGGCACAAAACTAACAGCCAGTCAGCAAAGAAACAACTTGCCAAAGGTTAAGAACAATAAACAAAATCAGAAAATACCTCATCTTCTACATATTGGTTCACAGTTTTGCAGTTGAAGTTATAGAAGCTTTCTTGCCTAGTAATCTTCAAGGTGTGTGTTTGGCCCCACAGGTATCTGCTCTCGAAAGCAACTCCTTATTTTGGCAGAGTTTTTCTTAGGAATGTTGGTACATTTTGGTTTTATAGTGGGTTTAAGTAGGGCTCTTGAGAAAATATTAACTTAACAGAAGATGGTGGGAGAAAGATACAATGTTGACAAAGGTCTCCCTGAATTTTGTATGCCAATCAGGTGCTCCCTCAGCTGCACTGAATCTGTTGATGTATTAGTTCTGTCAGACTTTTCTAACCTGCTAACATTTCTCATGGGATCTATCACCTCCAAATCTAGCCTTTTCTGTTAGAGGAATAATTCATCCCATCAAAAAATTGTCTGATGGCACTGTTAAGGCAAAAGGGAACTTCAAGTATAATGCCCAAAAAGAGAGCTAAAATAGGAGCTTTTTTCCCCCCGATAAATGTGTTACTAATTTTTATAGAAGTTTTAATGCATCAGACAACACCACAAATTGTCCTTCAAAGTTATTTTAAATTTTCTTGCACCCCATTTTAAAATTAACCTTCCAGTGTTAACAAAGGTGATGATGATCTAGTCAAAGAATTTGGAGAAGATGAAAGTGATATCTCTAACACAATGGCTTGTATCAGTGAATGTGAACTGAAAGAATATACTGACAGAAAATATTGACAAAAATTGAATTCTCAACTGCTTGAATTAGTTTTACCCAGGAGCATCTTTTTGCCTAATGCCAAAGAAAACAATAGGAATCACAGGGTTTAAAGGATAAATCTCTGTTCCGTCAGTCAAGATTCCCCACTGCATTGCTGAAGTTGAGGGTGGTGTTACGCTGTAATTCTATTAGTTAAGTAAAATCCTGTAGAAAAGAATAGAAAAAAGGACATTCAATATTGCTATTGGTAACAGGGAAGACTAAGGTTTAAGTAACTGTCGAGTCATAAATCCAGCAGCCCACATTTCAAATAACTGAGGATAGTAGCTTCAGAAACATTCTGGACATGAACTCTATTTTAGATGAAAACTAGGATCACTTTGCTCAAAGCAGCTTTTTGTTTGTTATCAGTGACACTAACTGTCTCAGAAACAGACTTCCTAAAAATTTAAGTATTGCACTTGAAAACAAACTTTGAATATAATTATTTTTATTAGAATATATAGCAATCCAATTTCTAAGTGATCTTTAAGTACAAAGAGTTATTGTGTTGTAATGCAGCTTTTGAAAATTCTACCTGGATTTGTCAAAAAGTATGAGTGAAAATCCTATTTCTGCTGAAGCAAGTAGGAAAAAATCCAACCCATGGTTACTGAGTTGGATCTACGTTCTCCTACACAATGACAGACAACTGGGGAGACTTGAAACATGAGTTATATATTTAACAATGATGCATGGGCTAAATGACTCACAGGTATCATTTTTAGAAGTACAACTTTGATGCCATTAACAAATGACAGTTTCTAAAACTTCCTGCTCTTACACTACATTACATTGCATGTTATTTAATAGAGGTATTTAAAGGGGAATAAGGATCTCATATGTATTAGTGGTCATTTGATACAGATACTGAGGGAAACTTGAAAATAATTTTCAATAATTTTCATACCTGCTTATAAATGTGAACAAGCTTTGAGGGAAAGGACTAGTTAGAAAGTGTCCTCTATGTTTCAGTCTGGGATAGACTAGTGTAGTAAGTGGGGGCAAAGTGGCATGAGAAAGTGTTTTAATTTAAAGAATCAGGTCTATTACTGTACAAGAGTCTGAAGTATTTTTTTCCTACCTCTGCTTCATCTGTGAATTTAAGAAATGCACCCATAGCAGCATAATCACTCAGGAAATTCAGGCAAGCTGGGTGGACAACCAGCACAGCAAGGTATTTCAAATCAGATACAGTGCTGAAATCGCCCTGCTCTATGTCTCACAGCAGGAGAAGTTTTGTTTCTATAGACTCCCAACTGGATGTATCAACACTGGGATAAATCTTTTATACATTTCTTCAGCGTTAGCTTGCGAGCATAATAATGAGTGATCCCCTGCAATGGAGCACTGCTGTCTTGATGAACATACTTATAAATATTATAGAAAGCATGTCTTAAAATACAAAACTCACATCAAGCTGATATTAAAATACTTAAGTTGTTCACTAGCAAGTGTCTTCTGAAGAAAAGCGTAACACAACAGGAGACACTAGCAGTCAGAAGAAGCAAATACCTAAAAGAAAATTCAGGTGCGTCTGGCATTTTTTAAAAGTAGACAGATACAAATTGTTTCTAATAAAGAGAGCTGAATTCTTGCTGTGCACATTTTGGGAATTTTCAGGATCACAAAAGCCCGTGGAAGAGCTGAAATTTCAAAAGCGCTTCATAAATATTTGACTTCATTTATAGGATGGAATCTTGGCCTTGTTAAAGCCTGTGGAAAGACTCCCTTTGATTATAAAGGAACTGTGTTTCCAGTAACCATGATTGTTTCAGCACCTGACAGGTCTGTACAGAGAATGAGAGAGAGCAAGTCTTGCAGGTAGAGGGGGTTTTTAGTACTGTTACCAAAAGTTTTTTCCGTTGTGATTTCATATCTATCAATTTTTTTAAACAGTAGCTATTGTGGAAATCAAAGCATAGAGAAGGAAAATGTATTTTTGCTTCTGATATTTTTAAAGTAAGATAAAAGGATAAACATACGTTCTTACTTTCTTAAAATCGTCTGTGCTATGAGTGATGAACCCAACACAGATTGCAGGACTGAATGAATGTGGAGAAATGATGAAATATTTTTAACACCCTTTTTATTTGTTATTGTTTTGTGCTTATAAACATTTCCAGAAATTTTTGCTTTGTTCTGAGGCTTCTGTATTTTCATTTTCCCTTCATTTGTCCAAAACCATTTAAGAAAATAATTTTAAAATATTAACTTAAAAAAAAAAGAAAAGCAAAAATTCTTCCTCTCCTACCCAGTGGAAGCCTCTCACCCAAACTCAGATAAGCAGCTCTGAATTTAGAAGTTTTATTTAAAAGGACATACCTCTTCCTCTTTCTATTTCCTCTTAAATGCTGTAGCCTCCACTGTTGAAGGTGCTGTATTTTTACTTACACAGAAGCTTTTGTCATGAAGCACAACCTTGTGAGTCAAGACTGGATAGAAACAGAAAATGTTCAAGGGAAATGCTTAAGGGAAAATATTAAGCATGCAGTCGGCTAACCACAAAGGATGATAGGATTTAGGATTTGGCACATACCTTTTATTTACATGAACACACTGACTTAATCTAAAAGGAATTGTATTGAATGGCTTAAAAAATAAACAATGATATATAATTTGTTCTTCTGTATTAAAAAAACAATCAAATGTGTTTAGTGAATTGTTCGGTTAACACTGTGAAGGGAGATTTAAAAAATGTTTGATTATTCCTAAAAAAAACCCCAACATTATACATTTTGATTTTCTTTAAAATATATATTTTTTAATCTATTTTGATTTTAGCAGGATAAAATGGGTCATCAAAAATTTCATCTTGAGAAATTGTTGAGGTTTTTTTTCTGAAATAGTGATTATCTTTGCTCATCTCTTGTCTTTTTGGTCATTTAGATAGGATCTTCTCCACTCATTTTGTGATGATTATTCCACACCATTGCATGATTTTCATGTAAGAACATAGATCTCAATTTTATGAAAAATAATGAAAAAATATTAAATTGATTTTAAATGAACCACTTTCAGATAATTGAATAATTTAGACTGATTTCTGGAGTCAAAGCATGAGCTGTTTTTTTTTTTCAGGAGTGTGGAGGTTTAAATGTGGAGAGAATGTGGTGTAAGGTAATAGCAGGCAGTAATGGGTTATGAAAGGCTAACTGACACAAGCTGTTCTCTTTTGAAAAGAATGTTAATTCACTGCTGCAATGTATTCTTTACCCATACTTATCTTAAATTTCTAGGTTTATTAGAAACTTCAGCTGAATCATGGAATAGTTCAATATGTACTGCCACATTTTGGATTTATTGATTTCCTGTATCATTTATTTTGCATCATCATGAAAGCCAGGTACACAAACATTCTTGCAGTTAAACTTCAAATGAGCAGAAACAGTTTGTTTCCCATTTCTCAGAAAACAAGTATAAATTTGTCATGGTTTAACCCCGGCTGACATGAACACCACACGGCCAATCACTTACTCAGTCCACATCTGGATGGGAGAGAGAATCAGAAGGGTAAAAGCATGAAAACTTGTGTGTAAAGATAAAGAAAGTTAAATAGGTAGAGCAAAGGCCATGCATCCAACCAAAGCAAAACAGAATTTATTCACTACTTCCCATCGTCAGACAGGTATGCAGCCATTTCCAGGAAAGCAGGGCTCCATCACATGTAACAGTTACTTGGGAAGAGAAACACCATCACTTCAAATGTCACCCCACTTCTTTCTTCTTCCCCCAGCTTTATATGCTGAGCATGACCTCATATGGTATGGAATACCCCTGTGGTCAGCCGAGGTATGCCATCCCAGCTGTGTCCCCTCCCAACTTCTTGTGCACCCCCAGCCTACTCGCTGGTGGGGTGTTGTGAGAAGCAGAAAAGGCCTTGACTCTGTGTAAGCACTGCTCAACAACAACTAAAACATCCCATAATTGTCAACATTGTTTTCAGCACAAATCCAAAATATAGCCTCATCCCAGCTATGAAAATTAACTCTAACCCAGTCAAAAACAGAACAAAACTCTCCAAGATTTTTTTTTCACTTCAGCTGTTTTTGCTGTATTTACACAGTTGTGTAATTATTGTAATGACATTTCTGTTTTATGGTATTTTTGAAGCTGGTCACCAACTTTGCAGTCACAGGAAATTTGAATTATTGAATTATCTTATGAATGCCAACATAAAATATGCATATGAAAATATACGTGAATTCAAGCAAAGAATTTCTTTCCTGATATTTTCCAATTAGCCTTTTTGGTGGGGACCAATGGATAGAAGCATTTAATTTCAATTGACTTTGGAGGCCTATTGCATGTTTGCCTTTACGCATAAGTTAAACATTTTGGCGGACTGAGAATTAGCATCTTGTACAAACTTAGTTCCTTGTTCAGCAAATACAGTTGAGACTGCTCTGAAATTTTTCATCATGCATCAAACAAAAGAGAACAAAGCACTTAAGAATGATAATCTACCCTGTCAGCTGTTAAGAAGAAGAATTTGGGTTAAAGTTTCTTAATGTACAGAAACCCCCTTCCTGACAAAAGAGAGATAGGAAATTATTTGAAATCCTTGATTATAGTTTTAGATATTCTTAAAAAAAAAAAAAGGACTCAAACCAACTTCTGTAAAAGTCAAAGTAATAATGTATAAATATTTTCCTACAAAAACATTTTTCCTTTACAATAAAATATGCTATTCTCTTTTCCTCTCCTTGTCTAATTCTGCTACTGTTAGTTTAATTTATACAGGAATATTATATCACAGATTTCTGTAGCTGTGCTAACAAAGATAAATGGAAGCAGGAATTTCAATAAAACTTTGCAAACAATTCCATTATAGGTTGTCAAACACACACAGAATCTCAGCTGTAAGTTGTTTCATTTATATGTCAGTTTTATTGACATCACCGACTAAAAGTATGAACCCATACATTCAATCTCTGCACAAAAAAATAAATTGGCAATTCAAGTATGAAGGTTTTATCTATTATTTTAGCTCTGACATTTCTTACTGCCATACAAGATTTTACATCAAAAAAATAGAAGAATTTGTGGAAAAATCTGAAGGTAAATTTTATGTTATTTGAATAAAGTATTCTAGAGAGCAGAGCAGAAAACATGCATAATTTTCTTTCTCCTTTTTACATAATTTTAATTGAAGTTGCAATAGGCACTTAATTTTAAAAATATTAAGTCTGATTCATATTGTTTCAACTATGTTCATGATGCTATTCTGTTTACAACCTACAATTAATTAAAAATAGTGTTTTTTCTGTTTGTGGAACTAAGTTAAAGTCTTGGTTTTCACATCTTTTATGACCACTGTACTCACATTCACATCTGCATAGGGTATTCTTATTTCAGACTTCACTAGTCTACAAAGGGAGTGGAAGCGGTAATGGGTACAAGGAGACATGCAGTGTCACAGACAACTTGTCAAAACCCTGGCATTCTTTGCACTACTGTCTTTCTGCTCAGGAATCAGTTTGCAGTTTCAGAGAGAGAATCAGTCACTCGATTAGGAAAAATAATGTATTTAATTTACTTTGTAATAATGCCAGCATGAGGTACTAATTTCTCATTTAATCTGCTTTTATGTATCTTTTCAGGTTTTATAAAAAACTAAAACAAACAAACAAACAAACAAGCCAGTCACCATAAATCCAAACCACTCTCAATTATTAATCCTAGAAATTAGATATTATAGCTAGAAAATCAAGCTCAGATGTGGGACTGAATTAAATCACAGACCATTGAATTAATACATTCAGCAATCAAATAATTAAGTTAATACAGGATGCAGTCAATTCTTATGAGTCTTAGACTTAGGTTGTACAGTTCCTTGTCCCCAGTGGAAGTAATCTTCTAAATTTGCCCTAATATAAAAAGCCAAAATAATTTAACATTCAATCTTCAAGTCAAATTGATATTTCTTTTCCTGAAAAGACATCGTGTACCAGACACCTCCCTGCTCCACCCCTGCTTCTTTCTATTCCCATTCAGTCTGCAATCCTGAATCTGTAAGAGTCAATGCATCACACATGTTTTCTTACAGAGATGGACTAGATTATCTGACAGTTCATGCAAACATTTGGGGGGAAAGAACCACTCTGATTTACCAATTAGAACTAGAGCTAGGAAATTGTTCTCAGTGCATTCTCAAGGGATGGGGATTATCCCTTATAGGAAGGAAAGCTGAATAAATACACAGATATGTATACTAAAGAAAGTGTCAGATATAATATATAAAAATAAGAGAAAACCAGAAATGAGACCTAAAATCTTTATTCTTTGTGGCATTTCAAGGCACATGATATTAGAATCTGTGTTGTAGTTCAGGAACAAAGGTAAGATAAAATCTTTGTTCCCTTTGATGAGAAAGGGTGTATGATATTTGCTGAGAAACCTTCCTGTTCCTGCTTTGGAAAGCAGCAGAATATGCTTCTGTGCATAAAGTTATCAATTTCTAAAAATTAAAAGCATTTGGAAATGACTGATATTAGCCTTGATAAAATGGTTAATCCCATTTGGGAGGAATATAGAACAAATTTTGGTGATTCAGAAATATTTTAATGGAATACAGCAAATCCACAAGTCTTAGTCTAACAAATATAAAATAAGCTTCATTTGGGATCTTTCTGATTTCAGCATATTCCCATCTTCACTAATTTAAGCCTCATTGGTGTGATACAGACTCGAACCCAAGGAAATACCAGTTGGGGAATGGGATGCTGAGTAAACTGCAGCAGAAATTTTCTGCCCTTGTAGGAACTAAATCTAAAAATGGGTGCTTATAATGTAGTTTCATTTTTTCTTTTAAAAACATTATATGATTATTTTTTATTGTTTATGAGTAGCAGCCATTCAATGTCCTATGTTTGGTTAATTATGTTGAGAACAATCTACATAATTAGCTTGCTGTAATTGGTGTTTCTATTATTCTGTTGTTTTATTTCTTTTATAAACTGTTAGCTTTACTAGCACTACAGTTTTCATGCCAATAAACATTAGAATGCCTACATTTCTTCCTTGCGGTTAAATACTCATAAGTTTAAGAAATTGCTTATTCAAAATAGCGTGATATCAGCTAATTACCAATATTCTATGTCAGAAAATTTATATACTTATAATTTAGCAAGAATAATTGTTTCTCTTTAGTCTTCTGCAACTATTATTATGATAGGAAAGTATTACTGTTCTGATAAGCCAAAGTCCTACCTACTGAGTTACACTTTCTGTTTCCTACATTTATGGAAGAAAACTAAGAAAATGCTGCTCCCGTATCTTGCTATCCAAACAGCATAGTCTTCTGTGTTAGAAGCTGGGCTTCTAGTGTGTGTGTCTGGAACCTTTCTTGCAGATGAGCTACACTTTCTTCATGACATGTACAAATGCAAGCTCACCAAGTCTTACATATCAACCCCTATGCTGCCCAGTCTCTTAGAAATCGAAGCTGAGAGATGGGTTCTATGCCATTAACATTTACGGTGTGCCTACATGGTCACAGGGCTCCCAGTGAAGCGTGTGCATGGTCAGCAAGTTTTCCTCCACGTGCAAAGGGTCCATAGATAACAATGTGTTTATAATTTTGTCCTTATGATCTCTCACAAAGGCAAGCCAGATATACCATTTTAAACAGAATTACATCATATGTTCTCATTGTTGTGGAAATAGGAGGGCTTAAAGTACAGGCAATTTGAAAAATCCCCTTACTGAAAGCTCTTCACAGTATCGGAGCAGCTACCTGTAATCTGGTTCTGAAAATATTAATAAGACAAACAGGTCCTACTCTCTCTTTAAAGAAAGTGTTACAGAATTTTAACTGCAAATATTTTAATCCCCATGAATTGAATTAGAAATAAAAATAATAAATAAATCTATACTTACTACCAGACACAACTATAAATGTTACCAAATACTCATGAATAATTGTGACTATAAAGCCACTAGAGTAATTATTTTTTCCTCAGAAAACATGTCTAAATAAAAATAAATTCAAGGAACGTGTGATCTGCTTGTGGATAAGCCTTGAACAGAAGGAGAGGTTAACATTTTTAGCTAAATTATGCATTGCAAATGGCTCACTCGGTTTTGTTTCATTTGCATAAGTGGCCCTGGTTCAAAAACCCACTGATTGCAATGGAAACAATTTCACTGGCTTAATTTTTTTTTAAACCACTCTACATAGGGCTCAAAATTTTACTATGGGGGAAAACCAGCACACAATGCCCTTTTAAAGACTACCTTCCTATGATTCATTAGCACAGCAACGTAACTGTTTTTGTAAATGAAGTGCTATAACCAACCGGAATAAAAAAGTTAGAATTTTACTGAAAATGGAAGACAAACAATTTCAAGTTGCAGATAGAAATCCTCACTGCTAAGACCCAATGCTTTATCCCCTTAAGCTATGTTTTATAATAAGGAGAATTTCTCTGACTAGTGGTCTTCAAATATCTTTGTAGTTCAGGAATGTTGAAGCAGACAAAAAAAAAATGCCATTAGCTTGGTGACTTTGCTTCTGTTCAGGGAAGTGGTAATGAGTTGTCCAGAGGTTTGCAGCAATGCGTTCCGAGGTATGGAAGGAGGAAAGGAAGGACTAATAGATCTTTTTTAAAAATAAAAATTATTTTAAAAACTTGCATCTTTCGACAGCATTACTTAATCACCACTGTTTTCAACTGTTAATAGCATCGTTATTAGTCTGATGTAAAACATCAGCCACTGATCTACAAAATACCCCAAAATAAAAAGTGCTAGGTAGTGTGTCATATATTTAAACCCAGTCAAACAGCAATTTAGATGTCTATTATTTCTCATTCAGTCCAATAATTCAGGAAATGTTATGGCTTGAACTAAGAAATACATTGCAGAGTTTCATCTTTATTTCATTAGCTGACTACATCAGTGAAAAAAATCAGATTTACAATTTTTATCTACTTAAAAGCTGTGAAGGGGATTTTTTAATTAATTATTATTTAAAACCAAAACTTTCATAGGGCTGTTTTTAAATGCAGAGCTCTACAGAGATATGTCCTACAGATACTTGTTTTTATTTCAACTTTTTATCTTGGCATTATTCTTACACCGCATTGTTGTATAGTCATCTGCTGGTCACGAAAGATAATTTTGGCTGTCAATGGCTGTCAATACAGTCACGGTTAATGAAAATATGAGAACATTTACAAGGCTCATCAAAATTTATGAACCAATAAGGAGCTTAGAGTGTGAGGGTTAAAAAAAAGAACTAGCTAGTGTGCTAGTCAAAGAATTATTCATTCTGGAGTAGTTGTTATCTCTGATATATGTTCTCTGCAGAAACATTACCTGAAATATCAACTTGGGCTTTGCAGCTTGGAAAAGTTGCAATTTGTTTTTCTTTGTATTTTCCTTGTTTAACTAAATTCATTAGTTTTCCATTTTTTTAGGCCTTACTGTGATTACTTAATAGGTAAACTACTCATAGATCGGTGCAGTTCATTTGTATACAAAAATAAGAAACCTCTTTGGTATAGTTTTAGATTTCAAAAGATTTTCAGTTCTAGCTGAGAAATATAAACTTGCAGGAAACTTCATATCTGTGTATAGGAGCAAAGTTGATCATTTGCATATGCCTTGTTTCCCAAATTTGGCACAAAGTCAGCCAAAGCAACAGAATTTCTGTGAGCAAAACTTAGATATTTTTACTAGAAGAATCATGACCAAGTATCCTTGAGGAGTTGCTTCAGTGTAATTCAATTATGCCACATTATTTTAACCTAAAATGCGATCTCAATATAATTTGCAATTTAAATCGAGTTGTACGCTTGAGTCAGAATATCTGCTACACTAGGAAAAACATACTTCTTGAACATAAGATGTAATTTTTTCTTTTTTTAAAAATCCACATTAATAAATGAGGTAAAGGATATTTCTATAGGTTAGAAGAATAATCTAGGATTTAGAAGCCTCACGTTGTGCTTTTGTCCATACAGGCTTTTTAGGTATACTTGAGCAAATCACCCATATCTTTCATGTGTCATTGATTTAAACCTATAAAACCTATAAAACCACTTTCTTATCTGGAAACGGTTTTGAGAAGATTAACATATTAAAAACATTGACTAATATAGTTAATATAACAGGAATAAGTGTCTTAGAACTACTGCAGGCAGATATATTCAGAAAAACAAAGAATGTTTAAACTTTAACTAAATGCATTAAAAAGACATTATGATCATTCACTTAATGTTACCATTACTTAGGCGTTAAGTCGATTATATTGATTGCAGCTGTGACAGGGTAAGGATATAAATAAGGTAAAGCTTGCAGGAAGATATAGTATCTTTTTTTAGATCAATGGGTAGAGCTGGAGAAAAGAGGCAAGCTGTTGGATCCATAAGCTCTTCTGTTATCAGAAATTGAAGAAGTAATCTTCCAAGCTAAATACAAGTTTTAGAACAAATGCTGTGAATGTAATAAGATATGTTAATCAGACTGTCTGAAAGAAAAGAGTTGATACCAAAATTTGATCAAAGGAGAAAGATGAGATGAATTACCATGATCCGTGAAACTATTATCTCTGGACTTTATTATTTTGGAGAGCTAATGATATTATATTTTTTTTTCCAGCCTAATATTTTTAAGTTTTTTTTTTTTTTTTTTTTTTTTAATTTTAAAATCAAATACGAGATGACAGAGGTGAAGTGACTGAGATTTTTTTGGAGATGTTCTTTTAGAAAGAAGTTATTTTTTTAAGAAAACATTAGGACATCTTTTATGCAAACTTATTTTGATGCATGGCAGTTGTTTAATAACATGCCAGTAATTTCCATGTTTATATGTATTGAACATTCGGATATGTTGCTCAGTTATACTTAGGTCTCATTTTTGTTTCTGAGGATGTTCAGTTCTGAAGCCAAGAGACTGGGTGAAGATGAGTTTCTGGGAAGCTGTATTCCCAGGCAAGATCTTTGTTTTATGTGACTCTAAAATGCCCTGTGATTCTAGATTCCAGAAGGAGCAAATAACTCAGGAAAAGTGTAAGTAAATTCAATGCCTGCTTTCTCTGTGTTCTGAAGTAAATTTCTACAAGGTATTTGGACTTCTCTATGTAAAAGTCTGCTTACTAGATAAAACTCTTATCTAGGCTGTTGAGAAGGGAATCACAAGTATGTTCCCCAGACCACATACAGGTGTTTTCCTGAGGGTCTCTTAATAATTTAACATATTAACAAGACAGTTTCACAGAGTTATACCTGTGCAGTACATATCAATGACAGAGCCTTTTCCTATGTATTTTGGGATAACTCTTGAGTAAGAAAAATTCAGCAAAACTCTGTCCACTTGAGTGCTGTGCTCACTTGCACAGAAGACCTCCAGAGAGAGTGGGCATTCAATTCAGTCAGGATTTCACTAAGTGTGGTGGAAGGCCATAGGCAGATTTATCCCAGCATTCCCTAGCCCATAGATAGTGCAGACTATACACACTGCTACTAAACAAAACATGGAAGCATTTCAATCAGATTTTCCCCTGATCTCCTAGCTCTATTTAGTTTTGATCTTTACACTGATAGGGCAGTTTCATATTCTGTGAAATTATTGAAATTAAAATTTAATTTTGTCTTAATTTAGAAACACATGAACAACCTCATACTCTCTATACCACATTATTTGTTTCAAGCAATGCTAAAGCAACAGCTATAAAAGACTTGTCAGAAAATCTTACCTGAAGAGTTATTGCACCCAGATACCATTAATTTGAAATGAAGATGAAATTACCATCTGAACAAAAGCTGTTGCAGCAAGATTTGGGGCTATGTTCCCTGATAAGAATCATGAAAAGCACTGGAAGAAGAATGATTACCTGAAACCACAGAAAGCTACATTTATTCTATTTTGCTCCCCCACTATGTATTACTCTCTCTTTAAATGTATTTATTTATGAAACACCTGATTCCCTTCTGTTCTCAACATAATTGGGCACATACGTAAGAAGGCTTAAGCTTAAATCTTACTACTTAATTCCTGCTCTTGCTAAATAATCAGCAGTATACATTTTAAAATATGAATTGTTTTTTCCTCAGCATGGTAGCATTGTTATGTATGATGCTTGTCAAGTGTGTACTTCATACTATTTCCTCCTCAATTTTATAAGAAATTTCTGGAGGAAATATTTCACTCCAACTTTAAAGCGGGAACTGCTGGAAGCTCAATAGTCATTGTCATGAGATGGCAATGAAAATAATATTAAACTTTAATCAGTCGGCTACATGGGATTAATTTCCTGATGGAAATCACAGACTAACAAGAATAGAAAACCTGCAGTATATCACTGAATATGTTGTTCTGTGCTGGGTAAGATCTAGGGTATCTGGACAACTGAGAGTACTTGGACTACCAAAAGATGTTAGTTTAAAGGCATCTTTAAAAAAAAAAGCAAAAACCAAAACACGCACAAAACCAAAAGAAAAAAAAAAAAACAACACCAAAACCCCAACAAACAAACAAACCTCTGTTGAGTGGAATTCCAGAAGCACTGACTATAAGCTCATTCCATATCTTTATTGAAGTCTGTGAGGTTGCACACTACTTCAAATTTTTTGTATTCTTCATGTATTTTTTGAACAACTGGAGAGACATTCAGGAGTTCAAATTACGGACATCTGTGTCATTTCAGATCCTCTAAAAAATTTAGGATTTCCCTACAAACAAATATGACACTGGACCTACAGGAGATACATGTCCTTTTGAAACAGCTGCTGGAAGCTAAGCAGGACATGTGGGCTGTTTAAATTGGCTCTAGACATGAATGTTTAAGCACCTAAATCACACCATAGTTTTTTAATGACTACAAACCTATTTTCTTACTAAAATTCGTGTTTTAATGTCTTATTGTTCATGTTTTCTAAACATCTTGCCCTCTGTTCTCCCTTTGACTTCCTTTAGTACAACGAATTCTTCTGAAAATATGGCACCCAAAAATATTCCATCTGACACCTACCAGTACTAAATAGAATGAACTATTTCCCAAATATATATTACCTCATTTTGGAAGTGCTCTTACCTGTTTGTGTGAATGTCTTTCAAAATTCACATTGTTGCCTGACTTCATGGGTCATTTTAACCTTCCAAGGTAAAAGTATTTTCTCAACTACAAAATACTCCCTATTTAGAATGTGATTCATTCCAAAGGAACTCACTACCCCTCCTATTACAGTGTCACAAGTATGATTTATTAAGTATGTAGTCCATTACCTAGGTTGTAAGACTTAACTCAGAAGACATTATGATAAATCTCATGTTAATATTCTCTCCTTTTCATTCAGATAAGGGCTCAGCCAGCCACAGTTTTATTTCCACCATTTTTCTTTATTTTGCTTATGAGAAAGTTATGCAAGACTATATAAAAGACTTTGTGAAAAAAATATATAACACATGTACCACTTTGCTACCAGAGTAGTAACCTCATCAGAAAATTAGGCTTGTTACAAGCATTTTTCTTGATTGAAGTAATGTCAGCCTTTGTGTATGTTTCAACATCACCTCCTACTTACTTGGAAGCAGATTGTTTGCCTGTTTGCTCTAAGGAGTTTTCCTCTCTCCCACTCCCCCTGAAACGGGCTGATTAGTAAATAATTATGCATTCTCATTTTTTCTCATTGGCTGAAATTTTAAGAACAAACTTTCTTATGAGATCTGGATAACTTGAGACCAGTAACAAACCCAACTGTTTCAGGATCCCATCCACACCCACTTCCTCCCCATCCTGCTAATCTGGCTGCAGGGCCTCTGATGGAGGCGCCTACTTGCTGTATACAAGGTCACTGTTCATCTTCTAAACACCTGTCCTTTGTCATTTGGGAGCTGCTATAACTTTGTATTGTTATTGCTAGTAACAGGCAAAAAGCTTTGTGTGAAATTGCAAGGCCTCCAGACTGAGAGTTGCCAGACCTGCTCTGTCTTAATATGTCTTGATCTGCAGCTTTGTTTTACTTGGTAAACAAAGTATGACAGAACTTTCTCTAATTGACCAAGTGTCTCTGTCTAATTTGTTTCACCTTTGTTTATCTTCGTGTGTGGTATAACTATAGTTTTGTAGAGACAGCAGTTACAAGCATTTGTTCTAGGCAGAATGAGGTATTTATGACCCTTGCAGAATGATGTAGTGTAGAGATACAGGCCAGGTATGATAGCAGAGGCCTTGAAAAATGGAGACATGGGATGTGGTGTTGTACAAGCATGGAATGATAAGAGATGGGGCACAGGCTTGATACATGAGATACAACTGTAAACTGCTCACGAATGGTCAGTTATTAAAAAAGACCTGGAGGTCCTCAAAACTGGTTTACAGATAATAAAGATAACAAAGACATAGTATTTAACATACATAAAGCAAATCAAATATAGTAACTCTGGATGTAATCTAGAGTGACAGACCAACGAAAACAGAGAAAGAGGTAAATGCATGTTCCCCAACTCTGTGTGTGTATGTACAAGGAGAAAAAAAGGGGAGGAAGAAGAAACCACTGTGAACACCATATTCTTCCCAGTGAAGGACTCCAAATGCTAACAACTTGCCATAACACCCCCCCACACTACTGAACAGAGCCCAGAATGAAAACACCAACCATAGGACACAGGGTAGTAGTGGAAGGATGAGTGTAACATGAGGAAAAAAGAATAGAAACTAAGTGTGTATGCTACATCAATATCAGTAACACAATTAAAATTGTATATAAGTACTCTTAACTGCATTGTTATTCTTGATTTTCTTTTTTAATGTTTGTTTCATTTCTAAAACTATCCCTACAGGAGTGATGACCTCTGAATTACATTGATAAGATTTCTATTAGGCTAATAAGAAATGCTTGGTTCTGTGTTTTTATGTGTGTATGTGATATGCTTCCCTTACCCATTAACAACATTATGGTTTCATGCTCTTTTTGAGCTGATCTCTCACGCCTGTCTTCCAACCAAGGCTGCACTGCAGCAGTGTTGTAGCCACGCCAGTGCTGGTCAAGTACACCCTGACCTTGCCCTGGCCCCATAGACTGCCTTCATCCTAGATCTGTCGTGGTTTTACCCTGGCTAGCAAAACAAAACACTACAGCAATCACTCGCTCACCTTCTCCCCTCCTGGGGTAAAGGGAAAAGAGACTCATGGGTTGAGATAAGAACAATTTCATAACTAAACTACAGTAATATTGAAAATAACAGTGATAATAATAGTAATATATACAAACATACAGTGAGTGATACACAGTGCAACTGCTCGTCACCTGATACCCAGGGCTCAGCTCGTTCCCAGTTAATGATCCCAGACCTGGTAGAATCCTGAAATTGCATTCCCAGAGATAAAAGACTGAGCATCCGAGACCAAGAGCGAAACGAGGAAGCAACATGATCCTGAGAGAGGGATCACCCGGAGAACAAGCTGACGCTGAGAGGGGAGAGAGACCTGGAGCAAGAGAGAGAACACTTCCGGACAGAGCCTCATCTATGTACTGGGCATGATGTGCATGATATGGAACAGACAATTGGCCAATTGGGGTCTCAATCCTAAACCTAGGGTTGAATCATAGGCTAGTAATTGGGGCTGTGCTCCCTCCCAGCTCCTCCTGCCCCTGCAGACACTGGCACAGCAGAGAGGCTGAAAAGTCCTTGACTGTCCTGGCAGCAACTATAAACATCAGTATGTGATCAGCCTCATTCTCAGCACAAATCCAAAACATAGCCTCTTACTGGCTACTATGAAGAAAGTTAACTCTGTCCCAGCTGAAACCAGGACAGTGATACTACTACAGACTTGCATGGGACTTAGCCAGAGCTTGCTTACTGTTATTTGGGTCTGATCCTGACTTGATGTCCCTCTTCAACACTGGAGGTATCTCAAGCTGGACTCTTAGCTACCCCGGTGGATCTTTAGTCTGCCTTGCTCCCTGTTTGGGGCTGATGGGTAAGGCCCTGACCTGCCAGACCCCATGAGGACCCCTTGCAACTTCCAGCTCCCTGACCCCAGGGCAGTGGCTGAGAGCAAAAACCTCCACCCAGACTTTGAGCAAAAGCTGATGCCATAACAATGACTTTGGTGCTTATTTACATATTGGTTTGTATCTGAATGAATGAGACAAGGTGATGTGAATACGGGATTCTGGTGGGGGTTGTTTTGTTTTGGTTTCTTTTTTGCCAGCAAGTGCTGTTAATGTTTAAAAGGAAATAGAGTAAGTGAGTTAAAGTAGATAATTAGGTCACTCAGCTACACAAAGAAAAAAATCTAGATTAGAGTTTCCTCTTTCTATTTTCTCAATTAAAGTTGAGTGATGTAATAAAAAGTTGTGCTCTGTGATGCTCCATTTCCTGTTTGTAACACCTTATAAAGGTTATTAATTGCATATTATTTTAGAAAAAGTAATTGTTCCTTAGTTATGAGCTATTTATATTTTGCAATTTTTCTTCCTTTGGTTATAATTAGGAAGTTAAGACAGGCCAGAGATTTAGCTAACAATGAAAGTTTGCTTAAAATGGGTTTATCTGTCCCAGAAAATACAGATTTTAATATTTCCCCTTTAAAAATAAGTAAGAAAATTAGTCAGAAGAGTCTTCACTGACCTTAATACATGTGGGTTTTAACAGACAAAGGTGGAAAATACATTCTAATATATAACATTCGTAGAAAAAAAATCATTATCTGTAAACATAGAAAGGAATATTATACAATTTCACAGGGGGAAAAAGGTAACTGGAACCTGAGTAGTCTTATCTCCTATAGACTTAGGTTAGGTCTAAACCAACAGTTACTAGGAAAAAAAAGACAGCTTATCAGAAATGTTCTTCTAGAAGGCTAGTCATTGCTGTGACTGCAATCTGAATGGGATTTTGACATTTTTGGTTTTAGCAGTTTTCTTCAGAATTGTTACCTTGTATTTTGTCAATATCACATTTCTTCAAAATTTAATTGTCCGTTATTTGTAACTAACTCTCTTGAATTCATCATTCATTGAATGCAAAATATTAAAATAATGGAAATCTCTTACAAAGTAAGAAAATAACTCAACCTCTTGAAAAAAGCAGTGCTTTTCCTACAGTACCTAGATTCTGGTTTAATTATGCCCTAGAATACTGTCTTCTGAATAACACTCATTAGATAGCTTGATAGTTCAAATACATTTGTTCTCAAAACTTTGAATATAATTGTACTGCTACTACTATATGTCCTGCTTTTGGAAGACAAGATTTGCATATGCTGACCATCCTGAAAACAAGTTATGCTGCAGTCTGAGGCATAAAACTTTTGCTTAGATATTAGTTTAATCTACAGTGTTTGTTTTCCCCTCCCCTGGACATTAATCTTCTTTGTTATAATTTCAAAGAATCAGTAAAACTGACTAAATATTTATTCCTAAATTTATATTTTGCATCTCATTAAAGAATTCGTTACTTGACAGATTTTTGCCATTATTTATTATACATTTTTAAATGATCCATATTTCATAAAATTAATCTTCAGTCAGCTCTAAAAACAAGTGACAGGAGATGAAAAATATGCAGTCTTTCCAAAAACCATAGTTTACTTGGAAATGTATAACAAAAAGATTTAAATTATCTTCTTTACTCAAAATCAAGCAAAAAGCACAGATCCTGTAGAGAGAGTTGACACATACTTTGTCATTGATGCTTTCAAAAGTGGAGACCATGTCTTGGTTAGATTAGGAATAAGTATATAGAAAAGAACAGAAACAAACAAGACCAAGTATCACATTTCCTCTCCTATTTTTCTCTTATCTTTCTGCAAAGATCTAACAACTGCTTTTCAGTAGCAAGATGACTGTATAATTTAATACATTTTTATGTGTAAAACAGAATGTAAGTTCTGTTAAATCATCTCTTTTGAGTAGCTGGGGAGGACTTCTGGATTTAGTTTTATTTCCTAGTTTGGTTTCTGACACTGTGAAGTCAACAGAGGCCCACTGGCAGCTGGAGGCTGATCCTAGTGATACATACATTTCTTACTGTTAAACATCTTCAAATATCTATATTAAATCTTTCTCACAATGAGTATTACCATTCTATTTCTAAGAAGTTTCTTTGGATGTCAGGCAAAGATCTTCCTTGTGTTTTGAAGTTGTGCTCTGCCTCACAGAGTGTAGAGAGCTGATGTGGAGAGAAGAAGGACACATTCCTACTCATTCATTTACTATTGGAAATTTCCTCAAGGATATCAACGGCATCCCTTACTGCTATGATCTGAAGAAGGAATTTGACTTTCTTGTCTTGTACTGAAAACTTGCTTCTACTGCATAATGTGGTGTTCTGTAGGACAAGACTCTCAGCTGCCTCTGTTTAAAAATGCTCAATGTTGTATGAAATGCTCACAACTCAAAGGAGAAATTAAAAGCAGCTTAGTGCTTAGAGCATTTCTTTAAGAAGCAGAACTCTTGTGTTAGAATTTCTTTTCCAAACAGGAACTAGATGAGGGATTTTAAAATAAGTTTTCTCACCTTTCAAGTTGTCATCCTAACCACTGTATATTGGGTAAAAAACAATACTAGGAAGTTCTTTTCTATTGTTCTATGCTAAATGGATGACAATGCAAAACGACCTTCTTCACATGTAAGACATGAGCCCAGGCAGAGTGAGCCTTCTGAGTTTCTAAGAGGACCAAGGTCTAAGTCCTTGAAGACTAGCTTAGATAATTCTCCATTCAGACTGTTGGCTTCTGTGAGTTTTCTGTATATTGTATGGAGACATTTGAAAATCTCCTTCAGGGCTGCAGACTCTGTTAAGTGTCATGATATCTAAAACCAAGTTACTCTAATTCCTGAGTCACTTGGTGCATTTAGTAGCTGCAATTTAGTCTTATGAGTTACAACTGACTAACTATAACCCATGAATTTGAAGTACAATTTGTCATTACTACATTTCATCATGTCTAATATTTGTGGTAAAGACATCCAGCTTGGTTCTTCCCGAGAGAAACCTGTAGCCAGAAATACTGGAAAGCTGATTTAAACATGCTTATGATGGTGTCACATGGGTATAATTTACTTCTGTTGTCCCTGAACAAAATAAAAGAATGTCTGCCTCTTTTGAACAAGATCATGCCACTCACTATAATGTTTATAAGTCCTAGCTGGTAAATCTACACTGAATTTAAAGAACATGCTAATATAAGGTATTGTTTTCCATTGTGTATTGGTGAAAAGTTTTTTTATTTAGCCACTCCTTGAAAAATGAGATGCAGAGTAGATTCAAAAAGCCCATTGACTCCTTTGCTCATTTTTTTTTTTTTAAATACAATATGCTTAAGGAGATTTCTACACAGGATGTTTGGAACAAGAATAGCCGTAAATTATAAAATAAACAAAAAATAAACAACAAAATTAGTAACAGTGAATACACCAAATCAGTGCAATATGTTCCCTGTGGATCCAGAACATGCTTTTTCTTTCAGACTAAATACAGTAATTCTCCATCCAAAATTAGTCCAAATCCTTAAGTTAAAATGGATGAAATAAGAAAACAGCTGAATATTTACCTATAGATAGAGCAGTTTCTGTTTATGGCTGTAAAAGTGAAAGTTTAATAGTTAAGTTTCCAGTGTAAATTGGTACCAGTGTAAACATCAATTAGAAACTTGGTATTATTCAGTGACCTGAAAACAAATATGGGGATGACTTCTACTTCATAGTCAGTGTCTAACATCACGAATCTAATGAAATAAAAATGCTTCTAGCAAAGTCTGAGAAGAATTTTGTATAGTTTAGATGTCATCATCCTCATGAGTTAGAGACTGAAAATTCTATGACTTGACTGACAACTTATTCAGCAAAGTTCCTTCTGAGCTTTCCCTTTCAAATAACTGCAAATAACTTGATTTTTTTTTTCTTTGGTATGCAAATCCAGAAATTCTGTGTAACTTCCACAGTGTTCTTT
>NW_010116091.1:59700-65240 GCF_000699245.1 Pterocles gutturalis
TACACTTACCACTGAACAATTATGGTATAAAAACATGTGAAGGGTGATGACTCACTGCTTTCAAATTTCAGGCACATAGTAAAACCTTCACCTCCTGCACAGTGAGGGTGGCTAGGCTCCCTGCAGGCAAAACTACTTAAAAGAAACTCGCTGAGGATAAAGCAACCCCATCAGAAGCATACGCTGCAAAGATAGATAGCTCAGCTTACATATAAGATGCCTCACATTATTGTGAGATGTCAATAGCATTTCTATCAGTTTTTCCAGAGAAAGCTAAGTCTCCTACACAGATCCATCTTTTTGTTTATTTTATTTTTATTTTTCTTTGATTTCATTAAAAACCTACAACACAGTGTCTATGTATTCTGAATATTTATATGAATTTGTGTGACTTGTTTAGGAAGTGTGTTTCCATCACTTTGATGTTCTATGGTACACATCAACATGGAAAATTTTGAAAAGGATTTTTTTTACTACGTATTTTCAGAAAGTTAAAATATACATCTCACCTCTCTCAGGTTCAGTTATGAAACTGTGCAGGAAAGCTGATACCAGACACATCTACTTACAGGTGTTGACATGTCTCCAATGCAGATAAAAGGGTTAATTCAGATATTTCTTCTAACTTTACTTGTGGGTTATATTATGCTTGTCATTAAACTGGATCTTCACTTATTCAAGACTCAATTTAATTGACTAAAATGAGGGTTGGTTTTTTTTAGTAATTTATGTGAATTTAAAAAACCCCAAAAAGTTCATAAGAATGATAACTGTCCAGAATGTTTTGAATGTTTAACGACAGCTATGAAATTTGCTTCTCAATATACGTCACTGTCAATGAATAATATTGTATAGCTATTTTCTTTCGAACCTAAATGTGTGACGGTATAACTTCCACCTGTGACAAACCTTTATATCCATGTAAAAGGTCATTTCAGATACAAAACTTATGTCCAAAGAATCTAAATCTGTCATGATAGGTGTAATTTCAGAGCTGCATATAATAAATGATTTTCTTTTCCATTTAAAAATATAAGTAAGTAGTGTCTGGATCATTTCAGAGGCAGAGCACAAATTATTTCAGAGAACAATTAATTAAATCTTATGATATTCCAAGCAAACTTCACGCTCACAAATTTGATTCATTTAAGGTCCAAAACAATCTTAATGATAGGTTACAGCTATCACATTCTCCGGTTTTAAAGCATTTGAATGCTAAGAACTTCATATATATTTTCCTTTTTTCCTTTTGGCTAATATGAATATCATCAAATCATTCAACTTTACGATTTACAAATAACTAAACCATCAAAATTAACACCTGAAGCCTGATTTATAACAAAGAGACTAAGAAGCAAATTTCTTCCCCCTTAATTCTCAACACACTTTTTGGAGTCTCTGTATAGCTGCTGCATCTTTGGTAGTACTCAGTACTGATCATTCCACTGCATACCAAACACTTGAAAATCTGGCCTCTTCATAAGTGTCATAAGCTCATAAGTGACAGCTGAATTGCTTTGAAAATCTGGCCCTTGCAGGCCAAATTCTCAAAGTGGTTGTCTAACAATTACTCAGGAAAAAGCCCCAGTCACGCTGTGACTTGAATTTTAATGTTTACTACAGAAGAATTATAATTAAGAATCACTGAGACAAACACTTTTATTTAATAATTTTCATTTAGTAGAATATATATGAACACCCTCAAGATTGGAGGAGGCTCACAGTTTATGCATTTGGATTATTTTTTTTAACACATTTAATCCACCTTTCCTTAATTAATGCAACTAAACAAAAAAATCATATCTGATTTTAAAAATAACCAGTATCAAATGAGGGCAGGTGGTATGAACATACCTAGTGCTTTCATCGTAGCAGTATGTACATTGTCTTCATTATGGTATTTAAAAGTAACCCCGCGGAGGAGGAAGAACTCCGACTTGTATCATTCCTCCAAGTGTCTGCTTGTCCCATTTGGTACACCTGCAGCTGGTACATGTCCCAGCTAGTACTGTTTAACACATCATCTGCCAAGGAAAGAAGGGGCAGGCAGGAATAGCTCAGCAAGCAGCTGCTGGCAGAGAATGAAAGCTTTCATGTAGTGTGAATCAAGGATTATATTGTGAGGTTGGCAGCTGGTGTAAAGTTTGGAAGCAAGAATCTGTTATTTTAAACCATGAATTCTGAGAGCTGTTTGTATCAGCCTAGATAGTGACTCCTAGTCGGGTCATACATTACACAGGTTTAGACAGAAAAGAAAAAGATAAGCAGCTTTTTTATGCTCAAAGCAAGAGAAGGATCGCTGTTTTTAACATTATTTTGTTTTAAAAAGACAATGCAGAGGTGCATGGAATCAGCAGGTATAAAATTTGGTTTATGTGAGAAAGTGTATTATATTGTGTTTGGTGCTTATTTGTTATTACTATTAAGCCATTATGGACTGCACTCAGCCCATCCAGTTTGTTTCAGTTTACCAGCTTCACGTCATTGGATGCCTCAGAGAAAATGGCAACACTTTGATCTACTCTGAGCATATAACCAATACCATTTATTTGTATTGATCTGTATAATTTGTCTATTTTTCTTTTTTAACACATTATCTCTCAGCTCAAATTCAGAATATTAGAGAATAAATGAATACAAATTAAGGTAAACCAAATTCTTAAATAATAATAATAGTGCAGGCCATTCACATCTACTCTCACAGCAACAAATGCTTTTAAGGTCCCCAAAGCAAAACTAGTGCCATCCAGTATGTGCAGGGGGGCAGAGGCGGGGTAGAGACTAATTCAAAGCAAATTAATCTGCAGTTCATTAGCAACAAATTAAGATAAACCAAATTCTTAAATAATAATAGTGCAGGCCATTCAAATCTACTCTCATAGCAACAAATGCTTTTAAGGTCCCCAAAGCAAAACTAGTGCCATCCAGTATGTGCAGGGGGGCAGAGGCGGGGTAGAGACTAATTCAAAGCAAATTAATCTGCAGTTCATTAGCAAACACTAATGTCGCTTTTGGGAATGAGGAAATTAGCAGGATTATAATTATAAGCAACAAGTGTCTTCATAAACATCTAATTGCTTGTCAGGATGTACAATATACTATGTAAGGCCACTAGGTAGGATTGTTGCACGCCATAAATAAAATTTGCAGTTGTGCAAGAGATTGTGTTTGTAACGTAACACTGTTTCTGAAGAGACGTTAAAGTGACCAAAGTCATTTCACAGGTGTCAGCAGGCCTGGTGAATTGCAATAAGAAATGAATTAAAGCACAATTTCTTTCTTTATCTTTGTCGATTAGGCATCCTACCCTACAGCTGTAGCCAGATACCACTGTCAGCTGACTCCCCTGGTAAAGACCATAAACCAGCATTAGACAGTGAAGGAAGAGGCTCAAAGAGAAGATCTCGTGCATCAGACTGTCTGGTCTCCGTCAGGGTTTGTGTGTGCCCATGCAAACGTGAGCAGTGATGTGATGGAGGCAGAGAGGCAAGCCACTTGCCAGTAAGTCACTTTCTTTAGTCGTAGCAAAGAGATTGTCTGCTGGGGGAATCAACTTAGAAATTGACTGCTATGGGAGCTTGGCAGGTTATACAGCAGACGTCCTGCAAAAGCCTTGAATAACAAACAAGCCTGGCAGGCAGAAATCATTATGATGCCCGTGGCTCCTCTAACCAGTGTCTTCTAGCAGGGTCACTTGGATGGGAAACTATAAAGAGCATGAAAGGGATTTAGGAGAGCTATGTTGCCTGGAAACTGACTGAGCCTTTTTATGGGGGAGAAATTTCTGCACTTAAAACTCTTCAAAGCCTTTTCTGGTTTTAGTATGTTACAGACTGTATTTTGGATTCTGATTCCAAACAGTTTTGTGGATGCTACAGGAGACCAGTTGTTTGTGAAAGTTGCCTAATACAAATTTCATGAATGTAAAATTCATTGATTCCAGAAAGCCTTACATGAAAGGCTTGGAAGAAAAACATTTCTGTATGTATTTTGTGCCTCTTCTAAATTTGCTTTCCACTTTCTGTCTCATTTTTATAGTTTGTCAGTTTAAAGGCCTGCATCAATGATTCAGCCATTTGCAAGGTGACAGGAGTGACACACAAATACACAAACAGATTAAAGTTTCTGCAGCTACATAGATCTAGATTAATGACTGCTGTGTTTCTTACAAATGTGCTCTTGACAAGATTCTCAGAAAACAGCAAATATACCATATCCTGGTTTTAAGAACCATAGAAACAGAAAAAATAACACATTTAAATTACTTCTAAAATTTAAGTACTTAGATATTCTTTTCTGCTTTTCTTTAAACTATATCCATAGGGATTACAGAGGATGGAGACACAAAAATAGCAAGAGTGAGCTACCTTCTCCTGGTTTAGCTTCCAGTGCTATTAAGCCAGCTGCTGAAATATTCTCAGGCAAAGTTCCCTTAGATTTTAACATTGTTTTACCTGTCTAAAGGCTGAGCAGGGACTGAGAGCTTTCTGTTACAGTGAACTGAGCTCAAGTGGGAAGTAGAGACTGCTTAGAAGTGATAAACTTCTAAATGTGGGTTGTGTACGTAGATATTACAAAAGGGAGACTAAGTCAATCCCAGCACTGTTTTCTTCTGGGTCCTCTGAAATCATGCACTTAAACATACATATTCTATGTTGAGTAAAGGGAAATTTATGTATGGCAGCTGGGATGTTCTCATACATGACCCAAAACATATAAACTTCACATACAGTGAAGTTCTTTCTGATTCCCTTTTCTTCCAAGGAAAAAAATTTGCAAGATCTGACAAGACAATTAGACTATGAAGGTAAGTTACATAGACGAAAGAAAGGCTTGTGTATTGCAAGAAAAATATATAGATATAATAATATCTGCCAAGATATATTGCTAAATAACAGCATTTCATAAAATCTGCTTATATAGAGCATTGTGGTACTGTCAGGTTCAAAATCCTCTGGATTCATTAAAGGTGAGAAGACCTAGAAATAGACATTCTTGAGGAGGTATTTTATTTTATTGGCATTTGTAACTGAAACACCGTAAGACTATCCGGAGATTTTGTTAGGTAAGAAAATTCTCACTTTGTTTATAGCTTTAATATCATCACAATATCCCTCTGGATTAATCTTGTTTGAAACAGATGCTGTGAATTTTGCAAGAGCAACCACGTTCTTACAGATCCATCAGCTCAAGGTTGATTTGAGAAGTCATTCCTAACCATCAAAACATGTTCCCTTCGTGAAAATTTTCTGTCATAGCTCTTTATCTTTAGATCTTGAACAGTAGGATATTTCTCTCTTTTTTTGTCTTGACAAAATAGGTTACTTTGCTGGCACATCAGGCTTGTGCATGGCTGAGAGGAAAATACATCTGATGCCTTGTAAATAACAGAAATGAGGTTCATTTGTAAGACTGAGAGAACTTTCAAGTTCCTACTTAACTCTCAGGGTTGTCTGACAAGATTCCACTTTAGTTGCCTGGAATATTATTTTGATGAAACAAACTATTTCAGTGCTTTAGAATCTATTTTTTTTTTTTTT
>NW_010116092.1:0-5188 GCF_000699245.1 Pterocles gutturalis
ACTCCCAGCGCTGTAAATCCTTCTCCTGGGACTTTCCAGGCAGGAACCTGGATGGGGTACAGGCAAGCGAGACACTACCAGCGCCCTCCATCATCCTCCTCCTTCTCTTCCTCCTCTCTGACCTCTCGGAGCTGCTGGAGCCTGGATTTGTCCACGCTTGGGTGATGGCTGCTGGGGAGGGGGTCGCACACGGACAGTTTTTCACAAGACACGCTGGTGGCCTCCTGCTGTCCCTCGGACTCCTGGAGATCCCAGGTTCCACCCTGTCCCCCCCGTTTCGTCCGGTCCCCGTAGCGCTGGGAAGAGGGGGGGGGGATGTGTGCGCTCCTGGGCGCTCTGCACACTAATTACAGGATGGTTATTTAACGTCGTCTTTGTCTCGTCGCCTCCTCCAGCCTGCGTCCGGCTTTTGGTGCTTCCTTGGGTGGTCTGACCTTCTTCCCACCTCAGAACTTCTCCCAACATCCTTCTTACGGGGGGTGGGAGGTCCCCTGGCACGTGGTGAGGAGACACCCACCGCGTCCTGGGTGCGGGGTGGAACCTGCAGAAGTTGGGTGCAAGGTGGGACAGCAAGACGTGTTTGGGATTTGGGCTGGTGGATCCCCCTCAAAGTGAGGTTGTGGGTCTTCTGGTCGTTTTGGTCTTCTCTCCAGCCCCACAGCTTCCCCCCTTCCTCCCATTGGGGCAGCTCTGGACTCTTCCAAACGCCGTTCCCAGCTGTGAGGTTGGGATTGGAGTTTGGGGTTGAGCCTGTCCCTGAATGTCCTCTGTAGCCCCGCTGGTGATGGACGCATCTCAGCAGGTTCCCATCCTGGGATCTGCTACGTCTGCGTGGAGCTGTGGTGGTAGGGAGAGGGGCTTGAACCTCCAGCCCTGTGGTGGTGGTGGTCTTTCACCCTTTAAGGCTTGGTGAGACTCTGGAGGTGTCGTGTGGACCATGAAGCACCTCCGTGATGCGTGTTGTGGCTGTGAGGACCCCAGCCCCAAAGCAGGGGCAGCTCCCGTTCGGCCACGTCCCACCCAAACTCATCTTCTCCACCAACTCATGGTCCTTTTGATGGGCATCCTGCCCTGTGACATCTCCAGCTTTTGCATCCTGGAGGCCAAAGGCAGGTTCATATCCCTGATCTGATGCGTATCAGATGGAGAAGACCATCTCTGGTGGTTCCTACCCCAGGGTGGCTGCTCCCCGAGGTGCCCCTCTTGAAATTAAGGGTTTTCTCGTGCTGGGATCATGTGTTGCACGAACATCAAGCGATGGATAAGGTCACCAAGCGATGGATAAGGTCACCAAGCCATGGTGGTCACCAAGCCATGGTGGTCACCAAGTGATGGTGGTCACCAAGTGATGGTGGTCACCAAGCCGTGGTGGTCACCAGGTGATGATTGTCACCAGGTGGTGATGGTCACCAAGCGATGGTGGTCACCAGGTGATGGAGAAGTTCACCAAGCGGTGATGATCGCCAAGCCATGGTGGTCACCAGGTGATGGTGGTCAGCAGGCAATGGAGAAGTTCACCAGGTGATGGTGGTCACCAAGTGATGATGGTCACCAAATGATGGTGGTCGCCAAGCCGTGGTGGTCACCAGGCGATGGAGAAGTTCACCAGGTGATGGTGGTCCCCAAGTAATGATGGTCACCAAGTGGTGATGGTCACCAAGCGATGGTGGTCACCAGGTGGTGGTGGTCACCAAGCGATGGTGGTCACCAAGTGATGGAGAAGTTCACCAAGCGGTGATGATCGCCAAGCCATGGTGGTCACCAGGTGATGGTGGTCAGCAGGCAATGGAGAAGTTCACCAGGTGATGGGGGTCACCAAGGGAGAATAATGGTCACCAGGTGGTGATGGTCACCAAGCGATGGTGGTCACCAAGTGATGGAGAAGTTCACCAAGCGGTGATGATCGCCAAGCCATGGTGGTCACCAGGCAATGGTAAGTTCACCAGGTGATGGTGGTCACCAAGTGATGATGGTCACCAAACGATGGTGGTCACCAGGCAATGGAGAAGTTCACCAAGCGATGGTGGTCACCAAGCCATGGTGGTCGCCAAGCCGTGGTGGTCACCAGGTGATGGAGAAGTTCACCAGGTCATGGTGATCACCAAGTAATGGTGGTCACCAGGTGGTGATGGTCACCAAGTGATGGATTAAGTTCACCAAGCCATGGTGGTCACCAAGCCGTGGTGGTCGCCAAGCCGTGGTGGTCACCAGGTGATGGAGAAGTTCACCAGGTCATGGTGATCACCAAGTAATGGTGGTCACCAGGTGGTGATGGTCACCAAATGATGGTGGTCACCAAGTGATGGAGGACTTCACCAAGCGATGGTGGTCACCAAGTGATGGAGAAGTTCACCAGGTGGTGATGGTCACCAGGTGGTGATGGTCACCAAATGATGGTGGTCACCAAGTGATGGAGGACTTCACCAAGCGATGGTGGTCACCAAGCCATGGTGGTCACCAGGTGATGGTGGTCACCAAGTGATGGATAAGTTCACCAAGCGATGGTGGTCACCAAGTGATGGAGAAGTTCACCAAGCGATGGTGGTCACCAAGCCATGGTGGTCACCAGGTGATGGAGAACTTCACCAAGCGATGGTGGTCTCCAAGCAATGACCTTAGGGCCAACACCAGCTTGGTGGTTGGCAAGGAAAGGGATGACCTCACTGCTGGAGGAGATGTGGGGAGGTTTTTTGGTGCTTGGATGTTCTCCAGACCCCCTGCTCCCCTCTCAGCCGTGACATGGGGGGTGGTCCCATGCTGGCGCTGCCCAGCTTTTCCAAACCGTCTTGAGATGTTTGCTCCTGGTGAGCTCTCAGAGTTCCTCAGGTGGGATCTAGGGGGCAGCTTCACCCGGGGTGAGGAGCACGGGGGCTGGAGGAATTTCCGTTTATTTCTGAACGTGACGGACCCCAAGCAGCTTTGACTCTGATTTTGCTCCTAATTTGGGGACAGTGCCCTCCAGCCCCTCTGAAGCCTCACAGGAAAAGAGGAAAAATGTGGAAAAACCTTCGATTCTCCCAGTTTTGGGATGTTATTCATCCCTGGGGAAGCTGGAGAGAGGACAGGGCACGACGTACCCACGTTTAGTTACATTTTTGGGAAGGAAGCCTTGGCAGATGCCATCTCCTGCCGTTGGGACCTCTGCTTTTTGGACCTCCTGGCCTCCCTCCCATCATCCCAGGTGCTTTGGGGACACAGCTCAATTTTGAGCCCGATGGACCCCGAGGTGAGGCTGAGAGCGGGGTCCCTCTGCGCTGCGATGCTTCTAGGCTTGGGATGCCAACGGAGAACCGTGAGCAAGAGCACGTCTTGTGTCCCCAAGAACCTCAACGAGGAGGTTCCCCACTGTTGGGTCCCCAAGGGATGGGTCAGACTGAGGGTGTGGGGCAAGGCGGAGAACCACGAGCTACCGGGCAAGAGCACGTCTTGTGTCCCCAAGAACCTCAACGAGGAGGTTCCCCACTGTTGGGTCCCCAAGGGATGGGTCAGACTGAGGGTGTGGGGCAAGGAACGTGGAAGAGGTTGCCCAGAGAAGCTGTGGATGCCCCATCCCTGGAGGGGTTCAAGGCCAGGCTGGATGAGGCTTTGGGCAACCTGGGCTAGTGGGAGGTGGTCCATGGAAGGGGTGGGACTGGATGATCTTGAAGGTCCTTTCCAACCCAAACCATTCGATGGTTCTAAGGAAAATGGGGCAAAAAAACCACACCCAGGGAGGATGGCTGAGTATTTGGGGTAGGGGAGTAGAGCGCTTTGCAAGACCCCTGGGATGGTCAAGAACTGGGGGGGGGACTTGTCTCCATCCATGGTTTGCGTGACGCAGAGGAGCAAAAAATCAGCTCGCGTCGCACCCCCAACACTCAACACCCGTCATGTCTAGAGGGTTGGGGATCCCCCCCTTTTAATTCTTTCACACCCTTCCTTCTGCTTCTCTGCTGCTTTAGCTCAGCTTTGCGCCCGCTGCCAGGTTCACGGGGCTCCTCCGGAGCTGCCTGGAGGGTGCTGGGGTGGGTTAAATAAACGTCACCAGACTGGAAGACCCCCTCTTGGGCGGCTATTTTGGGGTTCCCGATAGAAGTCTTTGGGTTGGAAATGTCCTCCTGCCCATCAGCTGCTGCTTTGCAGGATTAGGGAAAAGGGGGGGAGCAGCGGGAGCACGGTGTGCCCCCCCGAGGGTGATCGGGGGCGGTGGGCGTCACGGGGCAGCGTCGTCCTTCATGAGTTGCATCATCTCGGTGTCGGCATCCTCGGAGGCTCCTCTCTTGTTGGGGAGGTAGATGGCCCCCAAGGGCTGGAAGGATGTTGTTGAAGCGCTCTGGTCCCCGAGGTGCCGGTGGGCTGCGAGATGGAGGGGACAGCGGGTTGTCACCGGGTTGTCACCGGGCTCTCCGCTGCTGAGCTGACCCCCGTCTCCGCACTCCCCCTGGGTTTCGGGGTGGCTAGAGTGGGGACCGTGAGTTGGGGGGGGACACAGAGGGATGGGACGGTCACCTCCAGCCTGGGCTGCCAAGCATCTCCTCTTCAGGTTGAGCCACAGCAGGACCCCGCTGAGCAGCATCGCCAGGGCCAGCAGCACGATCAGCACCGAGCAGGATGAGGATGCGCCTGGGGGTGGGGATGGAGACCGGACTCAGGATCCCGTTCCCAGCCCAGCCCAGTAACGGCGTGCGAGAAAACCTGACACCCAACGTAGCCTTGACCCCCCGGTGGTAGAGGTGGACTTTTCTTAATTAAGCGTCGCGTTAAGACCCGTTTCCCTGGGATGGAAGGGTCAGAGCGACCTTCTGCGTTCCTGCGTTGTCCTGCTCTGGATTTGGGGTGCTACACCTCACACAGTCCTTCTTCTAACCTGCTTCCATCCTTCAAAAGTTGTCCCAACTCTACCAAAACCTATCTGAGAAGTGAGGGCTGGTCCTGGAGGGAGCCCAGAGGGGTGAGGATGGAGCAAGAAATTTGGGTTCCAAGAAGAAATTGGGGGGGATGAGTGTGTTTTGGGGTCGGGAAAGCACCTCTGATGCTCCTGAGGATGATGGAAAATGGGGTGCATCCCCCTCAAGATTTTGCTGGGATGAACACGTGCCACCTTGCCACTTTCTTCTCGCCTTGGGATCTTCTCCCCCCCACCCAACGCTGACACCGTGGAGGATCCCGGCGCTCACCCTTGGGCTTGGTGCACACCACGCCGGCTGCC
>NW_010116093.1:0-952 GCF_000699245.1 Pterocles gutturalis
GGATGCTGCTGTTGAACTCGCAGAGCTTCTCCTGCCGCGGGAGAGAGCTGGGTCAGGGGGACAGCGGTGCGGGGACAGGTGCATGGGTGCCACCTCGTGAGCGGGTCCTGCGGGAGCACCCATCCACCCGCTCCCCCATCACCATGGCACACAGCCGGCCGCCGCGGGGAACAAGAAGCTGCTTGTGCCCGACTGAGAGCTGGTAAATGAACAGAGGTGAAGGGATTGGTCTCAGAGGGCGTGGAAGGCAACCAGCACCTCGCCAGCACGAGTGGGGAAGTTCTAGGGTGGAATCCTGACTTGCAAAACCCCTGCGCCTAAGAGACCCCACCAGCAGCGGTGAGAAGGCTGAGGTTGCCCGAGGAACGGTGCGAGAACCACAAAGTTTGGGTGCAGACGTAACAGAACCGTGACCAACACGGAAAAAGTAATTAGGGGAGGGCTGGTCACCTGGGGGGAGTTTGGGCAGAGAAAGGGAGGTGCGAGACCACCAAAAACGGGGGTGAGAAATAGAAAAATGGGGAGAAAGGTATAAAACCAGGTGAAAAACCAAAGAGGGTGGAAATTCCAAGAGGGGCCAGATCTCCCGCCATGGGCGGCAGCAAGGCTGACCTGCAGACCTGAGGGACCCTGAAGGACCCTGCCGGGACCCCCGCCGGGTCCATCTGCCAGCCAAGGACAGGAGAGGTGGGATGACACCCTGATGACCCGCGAAGAGGGAAGTAAGACACTCACCTTCAGCGTGCCCAGCCCCATCCAGAGGTAGCCAGTGTCGGTGAAGAGCGCCAGGCAGCGGTAGTTGAAGGACACGGCCATCTGCAGGTAGGCGCCGGCGGAGGGGCTCATGCCCGGGGGGGTCTGGGACAGCAAAAGGGAGGGTTACAGCCGGGTGGCACACCCTGGGAACATGGGACGTGCCGCACGCTGGCACCAAAACTGCATAAGGGGCTGA
>NW_010116094.1:0-9276 GCF_000699245.1 Pterocles gutturalis
TTCAGCATCCTCAGAGCAGACCCCACAGGTCCCCACAAGACACCAGGCCATGCCACAGCTCCCACCTTCCTGCAGGAGACATGGTGTTCCTTGCAGGTCTCCTCACAGCTGTAGTCCACCTGTGGACCTCACAGCCATGAACATATTGCCCGCTTCTGGGGGGCTCAGCTTAATGCTCTTCAGAGTCCCTCCGGTGAGCAGGAAGGTGCTGAGGAGCGATGGGTGCGTGGCAGCCAGGGGTGGTCACCAGCCTCGGACTGAGGGCTGCGATGGCTCGGGTTGGTGTTTGGAGGCTGTGGAAAGGCTGATTGCAGCAGGCTTTGTAAGCAGAAAAGTTTGGGAATTGCTGCCACGGTCTGCGCTGCTGGTGAAGTGTGTAAATGCTGCTGGTGAAGTGCTCGGTGCCGTGTTTCCCCAGGGTACAGCACGCTGCTTTCCCCGCTGTGCTGTGGAGGCAGACGCTCCTGGTGTGGATTTGAGCGTGTGTGGTGAACCTGGAACTGCCCTCCAATAAATCACAATTTTTGCATGTGCCTTTCTCTTATGTTGATTTAGCTCAAGGGAGATGTTATCAAAGAAAGTTGGGCAGGAATGAAAAGGAATGTCTGAGGGAATCGCTGCCAGACAGCTGTTAGAGGACAGCACAAGCAATTGGCCATGAGGACTTACTGCTGAGCTCCATCTTCACATAACTAATTACCTTACAAAATCTGTCTCAACAGGACTTTTTGAAAGAGGACTTGAGCTCCAAAGCCCCTTGGTTACGTTTCTTTATTCAGTCTCAGATTTAATTTCCAAGTGCTCTATACTTTCTGTGCTACAACAGATAGCAGATAAGCTTGCTCGAACAGGTATTTTCACCTCTTAGTTCTACTGTAAGTGCTTAGAGAAGAGGAACAAGCACAAACAGATCGACACTCATGGCTAGTTTATTGACTGCCTCGAGAAGCGTGTCTTAGCTTCTCAAGGAGGGCTTGTAGTGCAACTAATCTTTGTGGCCAAAGCTTTTGATAGCAGTTTGTTGATATCTTAATGTAAAATGTTGAGGTAGTTTTGCTGGTTTTAAGTGTGAAATAACAGTGTAATTCTGTACTTTATGCAGTACTATTAAACTCAAGCACAGTACCCTTTGTGGTGCTGTGTCTGGTGTATGCTGTGCTCAGGTGGTGTATCCTGGTTTTAATATTGCCACAGATTTTCAAAAGTAAATTCACAGGAAATAGAATAAAGGTAATCCAGGGAAGGGATTCTAATTAATAAACATTTATTTACAGCATAAATCATGAAGAGATCTAAATGTGTTTAACAAAGCAGAAATAGTAATAGAAAATATACCTTCAGCCTTGCTTAAAGTAATAGTACAAATGCGATTAACTCCAGTTGATGTGGAACATGGTAGTGTGCATTGGGAGAGGAATGCACTTTCTGTCCAAGTCTGTGAAGGAGGATGTCAAGCATGTGTTACAAGGCTCTCCAGAAACTTTTTGTGCGTGTGTGTGATTACCACATTCATATCGCTCAACATAAAATATTGATAAAGAATAAAAGGAGACTGATTGAAAAGAGCAGTCTTCCTTAATGCAAATGGGCAAAATATTTAATAAATGTAGACCTGTTCTCTTTCTTCAGAATGATCCAGAGTTGTTTAGAATCAGAACAACCTTCTGTCTGTTTATTTTTTTTAATGGTACTCAATAACAGCATGGAATGGAACATGTGAACCAGTGACCAGCAGATTGGACTCGGTGACCCAGAGTCTTATACCCTGTTTTTGGTAGCCAGTGATATTTTCTCTGTTAACAGGAGTGCATACAGTGAACTGATATTATTAGAGATTTTTAAGTGATGTCCATGTAGGTGACAGTCACCTTGGAATGATTTGCTGTGCAAATACGCTGTTCCATAAGGAAGCACCAGTAGAGACTTCTTTTTGAAATCTCTCCACAAAAGCTGGGGTTTCTCGTGCTGCTGGACACCTGAAGAAGGAAGAACAAGGTGAAAGGCAATTACCGGCCAGTGCACACAAACTCATGGCTAACAGCTTTGCAGCTCAGATCAGGAGCTTGATAATATGGGAGCTAGTATTAATGTTTGCTTTTTGAGAGCTGATGAACTTGGACTCCCCATTTTTTGTGAAAGAAAATCTAGATGTTTTTGGAAGTTGGATGACATTGGTGTCAATTTTAAAACCGTTTAGAGCTGAAGGAAACATGGTGTTCCAACTTAAACAATTCCTTGTTTTGGAGTTTAAAGCAACTACAATACTTTTCTGTTAAAAGGAGGTCAGAATCAAAACAGTTCAGAATTAGCTCATGAAAATGTTTACATTGTAATGTATCAACTTTAACAGGTGATTGATTTATTTTGGATTTTTTTGGCTTATCAAAAGTGTTAAGGTTTCAACTCTTCACCCTGGTGCAGGGTGGGGAATTTTGCTGGAAATGTCAGCGGGTTGGGGTTTTTTTTGCGTTTGTGCAGAGGCAAAATAATTTCCTGTTCAACCCATTTTAGTAATAAGAAATTCAAGGAAACACTGTAGGTCACAGTGGAAATCTCTGAAAGCTTTTGCCTTCCAGCTACTGCTTTACCTGTTGAACGCAGAATCAGCAAATTGCTGATACGAATATAGGGTATTTTGTACATAAAGAGGAACAACCAGAACATTATTTCTTCAAAATGCAGTATGAGCAATCTCTTAATCTGAACACTTAGAAACATGCTGTCTGCTTCAACTGAGAGCTCAGAGCTAATTGCTAATATCTCCTAGCAGCGTTCCCATGCTAAATGCCCTTTGGGAGGAGATGAGTGTGATAGCGCGTACCCACCCAAGGCAGACCTTAGGTGTGTATTTACTGTTGCCCATAATTGCCTCCTATTGATTGTGTCACATATTTACTATGTGATAGTAAGTGTGCTAGGTGGATGTGCCAGTTAATGTGACCCCCAGTCTCTCAAGAAGTCCATACTAGTGAATGATGACTTATTTGTTGCTCATGATCTCCACTGTAGTAAAACATGAGCAGTTCCCTGGAAAGGTGAACAAAGGTCTTCTAAGGAGAGTTTGCTGCAACAGCATTGTGGCCTAGGGACTAAACAACCTGAGCTTAGGAAACCAAATTCCGTTCCAGTGTAAAGTCACGTTGTCCTTCTGTGGCCCAGACTCTCCCGGTACGAAATGGCCCTATGGCTGCTGTACGGATAAACCATGAAGTGCTCTGCAGTGCTTGGGCACTGTTGGGGTGGTGGGTCATATAAACACTTTAGCCCACGGACAAAGTGCCTGGGCGTAAGCAGCAGCTTGTGGTTTGTGTGGGGTTTTTTTTTCCCCTAAATAGGAAATGGGAGGACAAGTGATACAGCACTTCAAAGGAGAGACCAGAGCTTCTGATCAGTTCTGGATGAGATCCAGGCTTCTTCCTTTCGACCCTGCTTAGCCCACAGAGCTGTTTCCTTGCCTACCCTATGCCTTGGTATCCTGACAGATGTCTGTCTGTCTTCTTTTTTTTTCCCCGTCCCACGTGGAGTGCCAATTCCTTCTTCATCCAGAGGCTCTTGAGTAATTCAACAGGAAGTTGCAGCAACTCTCAAAAGTAAACAATACCTCAGCCTTGTCTTTGAGACAGTCTCATACAAGCACCCCTTTCACCATTAGGTTTCTGGATATTCCTTCACCTTGAGTCATCCTGTGAACTTTTGGTAGATTTGGAATAAAATTCATGCTGCTCTCTGGAAATGCAACTTCCTGCTCTGTTGGGTCAAAGTGCCACCAGTCTGCCCTCTGTGTAACTTCCCCTTTTGCTTTGTCATGTATCATGCTCAATTTTTTGTAGTTCAAGGTGACTCAGCATAGCTGTGGCAAGGACGAAAGGTTTCTTTCAAGGAGGATGACAAACTGTATTTCTTGTAATACATATACAAGTTTATTTAAAAAACCCCAAAACTTATATGATTTGGCCCTGAATTAATAATAAAACATTGAATTTCAATTATTCCATTGTATTTTCAACTACATTAGTTCCAGCAAAGGGAGAGTGAAGCAAAAGATGGGAGCAGGTAGGACCATTCTGCAGTAGGATGGTATGGTCCAGACTGGCTGTTCTTTATATGTTAGCTTCCCCTTCTGCCACACGGTGATGAACAGAGAGTGTTCAGTGTTTATAGATATTTCGATGTGATACAGATCTCCACATAATCTTTATTAACTGCTTCCAACTTCAGATAACTGAGTGCCACTGCTATAAATCTCTGCACAAACAATTGTGCCGGGTATCTGTGTTCTTTCTCATGTTAAGCCGGAGATCAAAGTAGGGAATTGTAATGGTCTCTTCAGGAATCAGGTCTATGAAGTTATGCTCTTATCTGTGAAGTAGCTGTGTTGGTGACATCCTGAACTTAACAGTAATTAAGTACTCAAGCTTAAATCCTCCAAGATTTTAAGATTCTTGAATTGAGTTGAATGGAAGCTATTGCTAAAGGGTTTGGGCCTCAGATTCTCAATGTCAGGAGCAGTATAAAAATGTATTGTTAGGTTTAGAGTATTATCCAGGACCTGTTATCATTCCTCTGTGTGTAAATGGCATAACAGACTGTATTTGAATCTGTTTGGGAAGGACAAAGTCTGGATTTGAGAGCTGTGAGCAAAACTTAATACCAGTGAAAGCTGCCAGTGTCAAGGATTTATGGAGTGATTCGATGACAGTGTCAATTAATGAAGCTCATGAAAATGACATTCATTTCAGGAGAATATGTGGATGTGATTGTTCATGTTTTCCAAAGAAAGCAGTTATTGCCATTTACTTCAAGCCAGCACGCTGATGGGTCAAACCCACAGTACAGTCCTCAGCGCAGGAGAATGGGGGCAGCTGATAAAACTGTCACCACCAACACCTGACCAGCATGGTTGAGTCGCTTCTGGAATTCCCCGGTGCAGTTCTGGAATTGCAGGAAAAAGGATTTTTAGAAAAAAAATGCCCAAGGGGAGAAAGTTGGGGTTGTTTTTTTTTTTGCCCAGGTGCACTGCAGCTTTGTGGGAGATGCTTCACAAAGATCTTCTGGACACAAAAGCCTGCTTGTCCCTCCCTTCCCTGTGTTTCTTGGGGATGGGACAGTAAAACTTGAGGATGCTGTGAGATGGGGCAGATGGTAGGGAGGCAGGGTCCCACCTTGCTTTAACAAAGGATTAAAGCCCCACGAGGAGCCTTCTTCTCTGTAGGAAAACTCGAGGTCATGTATGTTCTTCGGATGTCAACACAACTGTTCCTCCCTGGTCACTGTTTTAGCTTAAGTGACATAGCTGGTAGATACAGTGTCTGGGACTTGGGAAAATGATAAAGTTTGCCTCCTGAAAATAAATAATATCTGAAACCAAATCTGAGTCACATGAGGAGCTCCTTAAAATGGAGTTTATGTACTCCCTACGCTTAAGGAGATAAAGCATTTTGAGGTGGGCCTAACCTGCCTGGGAGGCAAATTGCTATGCCACTGGAGAGAAGAATCCTTTCCCTTCTACATGTGTAAATTTGTAATGTATTAAAATGAAGAGACTATTACTGTTTAAAATTTAATTTTAAAAAAATTCCTTTGAGAAACCTATTAAATGGAATCTTTGATTTTTTCCAGTAAGCTAATGCTCCATTTATCTCCTGATAGCTGCCATGAATATGATGGGCCATTATCCAGTCACACGTTATTTGTCTGACCTGGAGGAGAGCGTGGTGGCAAGCAGCCAGAGATCTTCCCAGGAATGTGTTCAGGCTTTTGTACAACCAACAGCCTTGACTCTGTGCTGGGCCGGTGTGAGCTGGCACCTTGTCCCTGTGCTGATCCCACGGCAGCCTGAGAGCTGAAGTCAATGTAATAAAACTCAGGTCATCTGCAGTAACGTCACATGCCAGTGTCATAAAGCTTTGAACTAGAACAGAATAAGAAATGAAGGAGGGGGAGAAGAAAAGTTGTTTCAAATGTCAAAGTCATTTAGCTTCAGAAGCAGTAATTTCTTTTTTCTTTTTGAACCTTTCTGAGAATACAGAAATACACTTGAAACTTTTGTGATTAGAAAAAAAGAAGCATGCTTCTCATTTCTTCCTTTGGTATCTCTCCTTTCCCCCCTAGTTGGGTGACTTGTGTTCTAGAATCTCCCTCACCTCTTAGACATGCAGTTTTTGTCATTTCCCTTTGTTATTATGTACATTTGGAAACATGGAAAAGTGAAAGGGAAAAAAAACCCTCCACGTTTGGATACCATCTTTTTATGACAGTACAAGAGGTGAGAGCAGGCAAAGTGAAACAAAATGTATTTTAAACTTTGTTTTGTCTCCTTTGAAAGCAAGGTATATCTTCTGGGGGGAAATCGTTTACTACTGGAAGATCTATTAGATGGAAAATTGTGGCCAGTGGTAATCTTCATACGCAGCAATGCTGTTCCGTCTGCTGCTTTTTTCCCTTCTTTCTCCTGCCATGATACAGAGTTTCTGCCTCGTGCTTACACATTGGTGACCTGCAGAAATTCACTTTCCATGTGTAAGCCTCGTTGTGGGAAAGTGAAAGTTGTTGCTCAGTCGGGTGTTTGAGGCATGGTTACGTGTTGCAACGGGGCCACTTGTGGCGTGACAGCAGTTCTGCACCATGGCGCTGCTCTCTTCATCCCGGCGCTGCTCTCTTCATCCCAGCGCTGCTCTCTTCATCCCGGCGCTGCTCTGTTCATCACGGCGCTGCTCTCTTCATCCCAACGCTGCCCGGGCAGATTCACTTGCAGGGTGTTTGTACAGATCATAATTAAACATGATTCATTTAGAAATAGGGAGTTTCTAGGTGTTGAAAATCAAGTTATATAGCTTTGATCAGTTCTAAAAGACAGTCGAGGACTTTCTTCTGCTGAAAGAATGATCCTGTTTCCTTTTCCTCTCAATCCTGCCTTTGATTCATGAGCATTCGCACCTCGGGGGTTGCACTGTGCCTTTCCCTCTGCAGGTCAATGAATGTCCCTCTGTCCAAGGAAGAAGACTGATTGCTACTTAAAATAGTTGAAGTAGATGGATTTTACTTTTACTTTAGGTGTATGTTGTCTTAGATACAGATATTTCCTATGGCCAGCTTCTACTTTACTCTCTCACTTAAGCTGCAGATGCTTTTCTGAAAGCCCCTTTTCCCAGGGTTGCATGACTGTGGCCAAATACAAATCTAATTTATTTTTCATCCTGCCTCATTTTGGTTCATGATGGCAGAGAAGCTCTGAACTTCTACTATTAAAACTCAAAAGCTACAAGGAGAAGAAAGAGGAAGTTACTGTTTTGTATAACACTTGTCACTAAGCCTGTACCGTGATTTTTGGGTGTCTGGTCCACGGTTCTCAAGTGCATTGCGTGGTTGGTACCATTTGTACCATGAAACTTCAACTCGAGCAAAAACCTGTGACTAGGTACTGCGCAACCATCAGCTAGCTCGTGCAGGCAATGAACTTGTGCCAGCTCTATTTGATCCATTAAAATAAGCCACTAAAGATCCTTTTACTGCTGGAAAAGCAAGTTCAGCGTCCTGCATGGTGTCCTTCACTAATGGAGATAACGCTTGCAGCGTGCTTTGTAAATGGAAAAATACTATTTTAGGTTATTAACTGCATGGTTCATGCAGTACTAGGGATGCTTCCAGCTCCTCAGCCCCACCTTTTTCCCAAGCAGTACTGCTGTGGTGTTGCAGTGGAGAACGTCGTTATCTCTTGTCCTGCCTTAAGGGGTGGGGGGGGGAAAGGTTGTTTGTGTAATCATGTGAAGGACTTGAGTTGTGCAGGAGTCACCGAGGATTAATGAAGCGTGTTACTCCTTCTGTGCGTAAGGGTGAAACTGTTCCTTTGGAAACGTGGATGAATTGTCTTGCTCTGAAAATGCTCTTTGAAACCCGCTGCCTTCTGGAGGCCTGGAGCAGAGTGCTGCTTTCCATTTGTGCTCTGATGTTGTTGTTAGAGGTTGTCCCAAGGAGTTTACCAGCAGGGACCAAGCAGAGGAGATGGACAACAATAGAAGTGGGAGGTGAGAGAGGGAGAGGCTGAGAAGAAGCCTGTGCTGTAGCGGAGGCTGAACCCTGATAGTTTTTGGTGTAGTGGTTCAGAGCCATCCTCCTTCTTGCCAAGAGAAAAACATCCTTTTTGTTTTTCTTTTCTGAAAATCACTGGCAGGATATTTACCAGATCTAGGGGCAATAGAAGGGCAGGAAGATTCTCCTCTGCATTTAAGTTCTCATTAACAATTTCTTGTACAAGAGGTAAGATTTCCATGTTGATTTACTGCAGGGAAGCATTGTTACTTTCAGTTATACACTTCCTTATGTTTTACTCTTCAAGTGTACCTTTCCAATTTAATTTTTAATCTTAAGTAATGTGCCAACTAGTGATAACTGACATGGAATCAGCCATATGGCATGCGTTAACCTTGGGTAGAGTATGAATGATGTCAACGCAATGGCCTTCACCTTCCCAGCAGATGAAGAATGAATTTTTGTTTCCTGCACTTTTCACAATTCAACATGCGTCGATCTGTCCATTCAGTGAAGAATAAATGCTTAAAACTAGAAAAGATTTTGTCAGTCTTCCCGAGGGTTTGGAAGCTTTCTGCTGCAGGCTGTTTGAGGAGCATTACAGCAGCATCAGCTGTATGCCAGGTAAATCCAACATGAGGCACTTTTATTTTAAACTTCTGTAGTGGAGTAGAAGTTGGTTTAGGATGAAACCCAAGGCCAGAACCCCAAGTGGGCTTTCTCAGCAGGCTCTCTTTAACATCGTCCGTGGGGCTTGGGAAAGGGATAGACAGGAATTTCCCTGCTCCTGTTTTTCAGCCTAGCTTTAGGCTTTCTGTTTGTTCCCCCATTTCCTTGAAAGCTGTAAGGGATGATGTGCAAGAAAGCCAAGGTATGTTGCATTGAACTTTTGTTCCCTTGAAGGCATTATCAGTTTTAAGGATGGCCTTTTCCACAGCAATGTTCTTTTCCAGCGGGGAAAGTGCTAAGTATTAGAGCAGATTTAATGTTGCTCAGAGCTTCCCCTCTTGAATACTTTCCCTTAAATGAAGATCATATATTTAAAACTGCTCATCTAAATGTAAGTCCTGCTGCGCAGATGGGTCATGTTGATCCAAAGACTGTGACAGGACTGATGGGTATGATTGAAAGCTGCTGCAAGGGACAATGTCAATGATAATCTTAAATGATCAGCAGAAAGCCCCAGTTTGTAAGTTTTAGTCTCCAGGGGACCCCTTGTATGCTGTGAAGCTGTAACAAGCATCTCTA
>NW_010116094.1:9307-18130 GCF_000699245.1 Pterocles gutturalis
GATGTTGGCATTACATTTATGTATTATTACAGGATTAAGAAGATTGTGTTCCTGGGGAGTTCAGTGCAGTGGGCTGGCATATCTGCAGTGCTGTGTCTCAGTAGCAGAGCCTCCAACATGATCCATGGTACTGCACCCAAGGAGTGCTGCTGCTTGCAGACAGTTGCCGCAGGGCTCTTGGCAGTCTGGAGGAGCTGCGGAGCACACTGGGGGCTGGATTGGGAAGAGGTCACACGTTACCACCCTTAAAACTTGGTGGTTGTGGGGAAGCGAGCTGAGAGCGATGTTGGGTGTGAAGGACATGCTTTTGATTTCCCGTGATAAGTTGCTTAGAGAAAGTGGTGTTTCCCAATACATGCTGCTGAGTGTTTCCCTTTGTGAAATGCCTGTTGGTGTGTCCCCCTGGCTCTGGGTCACAGAGCTGCCTGCAGAGTGTTTTCAGTGGGACCCTGAGACAGAGCTGTGGTGCGCAGAGGAAGGTGAGCAGCTCTCAGGACAGCACAGAGCCGTGAGCCCAGGAACATGTGTGCTGTCCAAGGTCAGCGTCTTGGACCTCTTTCAACAGCAAGTCCAAAGAAAACCCTCAAACCTAGAGAGCCCAAGCTGGGTATTTTCATCCTCAGCCAGGATGGGACACAAGAAACATTTACCCTTGCTGTGCTTACCAGGACAGAGTTCAGAATATGGGAAGGCAAAGCCTGATTAAAGCAGGAGCATTGAAGATAGGAGTCAAAGAGCTGGTGTGTCCCTCCAGCCGTTGCTTCTTGTGTTTGTTCTCAAGGGTGGAGTTTCATAACTTTACTGCTGAATTGAAGGGTATGTAGCAATATTTAACAATGTTGGCTTGGTCAGGATAGATTGTATTGAGCCTTGGTGTCATATCCTGACTCTGAAACCAGATCCAGCTTGGTGAGAAATGTGGTAAGAAACACAACTTTCAGATTCTCAGATTTGAAAGTAATAATAATTCATAGCAGAGTTCCCACTATATGGCAAACGGTGTGGCAGCGTTAGTCCACAGTGTTCCAGTCTCACTGGGGACTAGTAGTTTGCATGGAATTACCGTACTGAAATGTTTTAGGTACTTTGTCTTCTAGCAGGAACCCCTCTCATTGTATTCAAAGATGGAAAGAATCTGCTCTCAGAAAACACCAATCCATTGAAAGGGAAACTTTTTACAGAAACAGATCTGTTCCAGAAAAGCTTGTTTATCTGGTCCAGGATGGAACTGGACCTGGGAAAACATTCCCAAGAAAGCCAGTAGTCTTGTCTGTCACCTTGGACATAGGTTTCTCCTTCAGTCTGTGTCCTGTGCCGATGGAAGCAGTAGGCTCTTGCTGGTCATCGGGTGAGTGCTGCTGCCTGTGCTTTCACGTGATTTTGGAAAGGTTCCACTTCTATTCTCAGGGATATGAATCTCAAAATCTTACATGTATTTTTTTTAGGACAGAATTTTTGTTTTCTGGCCAGCTGTATTTATACATTGAGAAATGCAAGTCCTTTGCCCTGTTTAAATAAGAGTTAATGAAAACCTTTAAATGGCTTGGCAGCCATACAGTCTGTGTCTTGGATACAATAGTCGGCTTGTGTTCAGTTAATGGACATCTGGGGCAGTTTCTAGGTTGTTGTCATACAGAAAGCCATTTCTGCGCATTTTGGTCTTACAGGAAAGGTTTAAATTAAGAGTGCTTCCCCCCTCAATAACTTTTCCCTTGAACAGAATCTTTATTTTATTCTGCGCCCAGTTATTGCTATTCTTCCCCAGCTTTCCTTTTCCAGGATTTTTTCCAGCAAGCAAAAGGAGTACAATTGCAAACATGCTCAAGACATCGCTAAACCACATGTGATTTAAAGAGGAAATTAGTATTTTGTTGAATGAATGATAGTAGATAAGCTCCTGCTTTGGAACTAAAGAGCTCTTCAGTTCCAAACTCCCTGCGGGCATCTCCTGCCCCAGGCAGGGTAGCTGCTAGGGGAGCTTATCATGTTAGGGACGCTGGAATGTTTTGATGATGAGCCAAAAGTGGGTGCTCTTTAAACATTATCTTCCTTTCCGGTGCCAGGGACCTGCTCGCTGGAGGAAAACACAGAGACACTTTGAATGTGAGGCTGGAATTTGGTTTTGATCTTGAGTTTGAATTGCAGTGTGATTGCCCCTGTGTTGTTGATTTGTGGCTGAAGTTTCCCCCAGGTCTGGACAAACCTGTTCAGGTAACTGGGAATGTTTTCATTCCCCTGGCCCACGCTGGGTGCTTGTGTGCCTCCAAAAGAGCCGTTTCTCAGCTGGAGCGGCACCAACTGTGGCATCAAAGGGCGCGGTTCGGATGTGCAGCTAATGGATTGGTGCCACCCTTCACCACAGCCAGAGGTTTCATTTGTGCCAAAGCTGAAGTACTGAGTGACAAACTTGTCACTGTTCAGCCAAACCATCTTCCAGCCTGCCAAGGCTTTGTAGTTTAATTACACTGAGGAGCTCTTTCATGTGTATGTGCATTGATGTAGTGATGCATGTCCCTTCTGACAGACCATCACCAAAACTGAAAGATTGTCAGCAGACTGTGGCTCTTCAGTTCCCCTAAAATTAACCATTGCTTTCAGCATTTGGGCTCTTTTGTATTGGTAAACAAAAACAGGACTGGAAACACTTTTGAAGAATTTATATTCAGACTAGTCAGTCGTTCATTTACAAGGGATGGAGAGAAGTGGTTCAGCTTAACTGAAGCATACTTCTACTGAGAGCTCTTACCCAAAAATAATTTGGCACAAGGAAATTATTCTAGTGCAGAGGTAAGGCATATTTGAACCACATATATCTTGGTTTTATCATCTGCTTGTTAATGATAGTACAGCAAAGTAATTTCACATTTCCTCCAAGTAAGTATTTATCTACCACATTCAAGATGAACATCAGATGGTGAAGTGCAAGTTGTGAATTTCCAGTAGGTTTGATCAAAACCAAGTTCCCCTTAAGCATTCTGAAATTTCTGTTTTAGTTTGAACTTGTGTAACTGTGTGTTTGCACGTGATGCATTCAAATCCTTAGGTACGAGTTGCATAGGTGAATTGTGGTGTCCAAAGTCACAGATGGAAAGCATTGGTTGCAATGTTTGCAAAAAAACCCCAAATTCCTACCTGCATGTACAATACATTCCTTTTACCTTTGTGTAGAACAGGGAGGTAATTATAGTTGGAGGCATACAAATAAGCAGGACAAGATTTAGTCATAAATGGAGGAGGGTTTCCCAGGGCAGCATACAGTTAGAGAATCTGATCATTTTATCCAGTTCTGGACATTCTTGCTGGATCAGTTTTCAACTTGAGAATTTTGCCTCAAGGGCTTTGTTTAGCAGTTGCACTTCAGGCTGGGAATGCCTGAGAAATGTTGTGGTATCAGCACCCGTAACTAAGCCTTAGCAAAGACAGCAACACAAGGGGTTTGTCTGCTATAAAGTGTATGTCCAACTCTGAGATACGGGAGGGCAGAAGTCATCCTTTTTTTTTTTTCCTTTTTTTTTTTTTTTTTTTTTTGAGATTTTGCCCAGTATTTATAACAGTACTTGGCCCTTTTAACTCTAGCAGATGAACCACAAGTGGTTGGGATACGTATTTTGGAAAGCTTTTACTAAGGCCGTGTGCTAACTCCAGCAGAATCTGGATACAACTTCTGCAAGCAGATGTTCCAATTGGCAGCGCTTCTGCCTCTCTATTAATACATGTCTCCTCTTTTTTTCCAGGATTCAAATCTTTCGATACACACTGACAATCCAGACCTGACACCATGTTTCCAGAATACCATCCTGGCGTGGATCCCTAGCATTTATCTGTGGAGTGCATTACCCTTTTATCTTCTCTACCTAAAGCACAACAAAAGAGGGTACATCATACTTTCTGTGCTGAGCAGGTTCAAGACGGTAAGAGCTTTTTGCAGCTTTGAGTTTGTTAGCGTTAGTTCAGTATCCAAGCAAGTGCTGCAGTAGGGTTTAAACGAAATCCCTCTGATTTATGAGGGAACTGAAGAACTTGCTTATAGGAAACAACAGTATATGTACAGATTTCTGAGGAAAAATATCAAGGGATAGCTCAACTAAGTAGGGAAATCCATCCTGCGAGCCCACCTTTCTGGGGAGAGAGAGGAGTTGATTCCTCTGCAGAAGAGAGTTCACCCCTTTGTTGAGCCAAAAACTGTGCTGCTTCACCCTTACTTAAGTTTCAAACCACTGAAAGCTGCAAAACAAAGATGGTAGGACTAGGAGAATTTAATCTCATCGTGAAAGTAACCACAAGAAGGTATTTTTTCAGCCCGCTCTGTCCACCCAATAGCTATGTGATTTCACCTGCATCTTGTGTTTAAGAGGTGGCTGGTGTCAGCAGCACCTCTGGTTCATAAATGGCCAGGTCTAAGGAGAGCAAGTCACTTGCCATAGGCCGTGAGAGAACCGACATTATTCCTGGAGAAAAGTTCTAGGCTTCTGCTTCAGGGCATGTCTGCCTTTAATCTGTAAGCTGCCTGTGTTTCCAGTCAAAACTGAATAGTGTGGGGAAAAAAAAAAAAAGATAATACATGAATCTTTCTGTTGGTTGTGTTTGCAAATCCCTCGGAAAGCGGTTGAGATGAGAACCTTGGTTTGAGTGCAGTGGGACAGTTGCGTTAGCCTGACTGCAGCTGATCCAGGCAGCAGTGTTGTTCTGTTTACACAGCTTCGTCTTACTGGAAATCAGTGAATCATAACAGTTTTGCTAGCCCTCTGACTGCCCCTGGAGATGAGTTTACCAAATGCTGTTTCTGTTTGACTGTTTTCAGCTGTTTGGTGTCCTGCTGTGGTGCGTGAGCTGGGCAGATCTCTTCTACTCTTTCCACGAGCTCCTGCAAAACAGAACGCCTCCACCAGTCTATTTTGTAACTCCATTGATCGTCGGCATCACTGTGGTTCGTAGCTGCTTCTGTTTATTGTGACCAATAAGTATAACTCTTCCTCGGACAGCTGAAGGAGGAGAAGGGTTCCTTTACATTTACTGCCTTATCCTGTACTCTTTTAGCTGAATGATTAGTACTTGTATTGCTGAAGCAGATTTTGCTTACCGAAAAGGCTACAGTTACAGATATCTCATGTAGACTCAGACATGTAAATGGAAATCTTTATAATGGAGAGATTGTTCTGCCTCCTGCCTTGCTCTCATTTGTTTCTCCAGGCTTGTGATCCAGGTGTGGAGAGAATTTGGGTATGACTTTGCCTAAACAGGGAGATACGATAGACCAGGGCTTGTGCGTTGTTCAGTGTTGCATTGGACTTGTAAAACTGTCTCTTATCTGGTGGTTGTTTCTCTGTTAAACAGAAACCAAATTTCCTTCACCTAGGATGACAATCAGGCTTGGGGCTGTTGTATGAAAAATGAAGCAGTAAAATTTAACCATTAAGTTTTTAATTCCCTTGGTTAGGTTTTTTAAAACCTTGAACAATCATGACTTGTCTAGAAAATGTCTGGACTGGAGAAATGACAGCTTTTACATTTCTTGAAAATGTTTGTAGCTAATATTTAATTGTGCCTAGCCCTAGGTACAATGTCTGGTTTAAAAACTGGATTCTGGAGCTGGGGCTCTGAAAGCAGTAAAAACAAATTATTTCATAAAGTTTTTCTCTGCTTTCGTTAGAGAAGGTTCTGCAGTTTGCTTCTGTGAAGTTATGATGGGGCCTTATTTCAAAGGGGTCGTGTTATCGATGATGACTGTAATAGCTGCCAGCTGAGAGTGTGAATAAGGGGAGCAGTGGGACGGGATTGTGTTCACATGTTCCTGTATTTCCTTTCCCCAGCTGTTAGCTACATTGCTTATCCAATACGAGAGGCTGAGAGGAGTTCAGTCCTCTGGAGTGCTCATTACCTTCTGGTTTTTGTCGGTGCTCTGTGCTGTGGGGCCTTTCCGGTCTAAGATCATGACTACAACTGCACAGGTAACACGCCAGCCTTGTTAGCACTTGGAGAACAGGGCATGTAGCATTAACATCTCTGTGAAGGCATGAATCACCAAGTTTGGAGTCAGATCTGAGCCCAGCTTTTGCCAGAGAGAAAGAGAAGCTTGGTTCTGTTGCATTGACTCAGACTTGTGCAGTGTCAAGATCAGATTTTGCTGAGCCCAAGGCCATACTGGAAACCTGATGGACGTGAGGGCTGTACCGACACTGTGTATATATCAGAACAGACTCTTTTTTTTTTTTCTTCTTTTTTTTTTTTTTCCCCTTTACAGCCCCCTTCTGCTGCCATGCTTTAATATGGATGGGTAGCAATCAGAGATGATGCATTTTGATATGTAATGTTCCTTTTTTTTTTTTTTTTTTTTGCTGAGGCAGCTTGGCCACGTTATACAGCTCCATAGGCTTCCTTTTGTCCATGCCTGCTGTGCTGCAGACAGCATTTTCACTCCAACTGGGGCTGTAAATAGAGAACAGAAAGTCGGAGGGAGAGGGAAGAAACCTGGGCTGTTAGGATTTCTGTTTGAAGACATAGCAGGTTCTCCCACAGTAAGGAAGTTGTTATGTTTTTCACAGAAGCAAATTTCACTAAGTAGGGCAAAGCAGATTGCTTCAGTGATTAGATCATCAAAGGCTAGGAGTGAAAGGGAATATTTGAAAAACATTAAGGTGATTGCTTCTCCTCAGTGAAATCGGTGTCGATTCTGTTTGGTGATTTCCTTTTTTTATATACTTACATTTTGTAACTGCTAGCAGCATTACCCTTTCAGCAAGGGCTTTGAGATAGCAGGGTGTTGTAAATATTCCAGCGGAGGCTGAATTAAACCTTAAATGACAGTCTGTGCAGAACTTCTTCAGAAAATAGCTGCAATCCTGCTGAGACCTTTCAAACACCACTTAAAGTCAATTTTGAAACTGTAGTAGTGGTGAATAAGTACAAATATTGGACTATCAGTGTTTGAATCCTTAATCAACTTAAAATTATGAGTACAGAGCCTTAGAATGAGCATGGGTAATGTTTCTGTTGTTCTAGCAACTGCCGAGGACCGAATATTCTTTCTCTTACACTTCAGGTTTAAACATTTTAAGTGAACAATGAGAACATCCCCAGCTACGTTAGGGTGTGAAAGAGATGTATAAGGGACGTACCCTCACAGCATGAAGTTCTAAGTCGGCTGCAGACACATATGAGTAGGAAAGAAAATTTCTCTAGAGCAGATGGAACTGTTATTATGCAATACAGTGGGGTTTTTTCAGCTTCTTCTGAAAGTATTTAACACTGACTGCTTGTCGGTGACAAGATACTAAAGTAAACGGATGTTCTCTGATCTGGGCTGACAACTCCTGTGCTTAAGACGTGATCTTGCCAGAACCCCTGGAGGTAATTTGAAAGGATGTCATGTAGCCCTGATTCCAGAGGGTATATGCGTGCAGTGAAGATGTGTAAGCACTTTAAACTTGACATAATTTAATGAAAAGCTTGGAGATAAGCATGTTCTTAGGCACTGTAGAGAGTGTGTGCATGCATATCTAAAATAATTCCTGCTAGCAACTTGTTTGCAGTATTTCAACTGTAGAGAAAGAGAGGAATTGCCAAAAGAAGCTGTGAAAAGTCAGAAAGAGAACGTTACAGGGCTGGGAAGTACAATAAAAATAACCATTTACTGTGTTTCTTTTTTCCTCTAGGGCCATGTAAATGAAAGGTTCAGGTTTACCACGTTTTACATCTACTTTGCTTTGATAATCATTGAGTTGATCCTTTCATGTTTTAAAGAAAAGCCTCCATTTTTTTCCCCTGTTAATACAGATCCTGTAAGTATTTTTACTTTGCTTTATTTGCATTTTACAGATTATATCATGTTTTCAGAGTTCCCCTGAGAATACTTGTCATTGAAAGCAGCTTTGGGTTGTCATTGGAATTGCAGTAGCTAGTGACCCCCTCACAAAACACTGGGTATGGAGAGTGATATTGGGGTTTGAAGCCTTTTTCCATTATATGTGCCATCACTAATGGCTGGAAGCTATGCAGCTCTCCTACTTGCTGCTTCACAGCAGTTTAAATTATATTTATGAATGTTCAAGTGTAACATTAATTATTTCAAGAGTGGTTTTTTTGGAGATGGCAGTCCACTTGCTTAACATTCATTTGGAGTTAGCGGAAGTCTATAAGGGTTGTCTTAATAAACGAGTTCTATATGTGTTGAGAATAGATATGGGAAAACATTAATAACAGGAGATATTAGTGGTGTCACGGGTTAAATTTCTTCTCCAATTCATGAAATGGTCTCTATAATTGGATCTATGTTTGAACTGAGCTGAGAGAGGAGTTGAGTTCATTTCTTAAAATGAACATTTCGGAAACTATAGAATGACAGTTCACTTTATGTAAGTGTGATTTAAAGGCAGTATATGAAGCAAGTTTAAAAGATAAAAGGAGTTCTGTATGACATGGGAAATGAAAGAAATCAATTTTATGTCTCGTTAGGACGTAGGTACATACATGTAATATACCATAAAATATACCAAACTGATCAAAATAGACGCTCATCTTGTTACAGAAGTCGTAAATGTCTTGCTTTATTTATTTTATTTTTTCCCCCATAACTTTGCCATAGAATCCATGCCCAGAGTTAACTTCAGGCTTCCTGTCAAGATTGACATTTTGGTGGTTTACAAGGTGAGCTTCTCTTCTCAAGCTGTCGGACAGCTGACAGCCCCAAACTCTATTTGTGGTATGTGTTGTACAGAGTCAGCAATGCAGAGTTTTTTCCTCTGTAAGTAGTTGTTGTTGGATATTCTTCATCCACAGTTGTGGCATGACTAATATATAATAATATTTTAATATAATAATATGTTA
>NW_010116095.1:0-6893 GCF_000699245.1 Pterocles gutturalis
ATGTGTAATATAATATAAATAAAGTCTCAGCCAAAGAATCTGCCCCCACAGAGGATTCACCGCACCTCACGGGGGCCTTTCCCTCCTCATGAAATGCAGCCTCCTGCTCCCACTTGGACAGGACAAGGGGTGAGGGTTTGAAGCTGGAAGAGGGGAGATGGAGATGAGATGTGAGGAAGAAATGTTTTCCTGTGCGGGGGGTGAGGCAGTGGCCCAGGGTGCCCAGAGAAGCTGTGGATGCCCCATCCCTGGAGGGGTTCAAGGCCAGGCTGGATGAGGCTTTGGGCAACCTGGGCTGGTGGGAGGTGTCCCTGCCCATGGCAGGGGGTGGCACTGGGTGGGCTTTAAGGTCCCTTCCCACCCAAACCCTTCTGGGGTTCTATTATTTTTCCAAAGTCAGTGTCCAGCCACAGCATTTTGTTCCACCCTCCTGGTTAAAAAGCTCACCTGGTTATCAGTTATCTTCTCCAGGGTCAAATACTTCCTTTCCTCAGTTTTTTGTTAAATTGAAGAGGCCACACTGCTCTCATCTTGAGAGGGATCTCAAATCATTCCTGTGGCCCTTCCCTGAGCTCTCTCAGTTTTCAATGATCTTTTTTTCCCAAAGACCGAGGTAAAAAAATCCACGCAGGGGTCTGCTGTCAAACAAGCATTCCCCCCTCCACCACACACCCTTGGGATCTGGGAACCCGATGCCCCTTGCCACTGCTTGCGCTGCCTCTGACATTCATTCATCACACAGAGTTAGAAAATTTCACTTAATTTAATGAAAAACCCGTTAAAAAAAACCACTTTGCTTTACATTGTGACAATGACCCAAGTACTTGTAGCTGGGGCTCAACCCATGTGGCTCAACACATTATTACAAGACTTAAGCTTATTTCTTTAAAAGAAACTTCACTTTGAGAAATTTTTTTCTGTTCCTGTGCAGACCTGTGTCAGTACCACAGCTACTCCTGCTGGTAAGACATCTCCTTCTGCTGTCTCTGGCTTTCTCCAGCACATCAGAGCGAACCTGAACTGCAGGCTCTTGCAGGGAGGGCTCGTTCCTTTTATTTTTCTGTAAGTGCTATGCACATCTGTTCTGCTGTCTAAATAATAATCGTGCAGCTAAGCTGGCTTCTGTATATAGCTGACCTGGATAAGTTGACAGGAAAACACTTCCTCTCCAAAACCAGCATAAATTTTTGGGCTTAATTTTAGTAACACGAGGTTTATTGCCCATTTCTTCTGCTGTTAGGTATTTGGAGAAAAAGAAAAACATTGGCCATGACGCACATGTCATCGCACAGCGTTAGACTTTCATTCCTAATCAAACACTGCAGAACTTTCGGAAATGATGTGAAGACAGAGCTGCACTAAATGAGATGGCATCTCCCAGCTAGGGCAGCTCATCACCAAAACTGAGATCAGACAACACTTCATCTTCTTCAAGGTCAAACTGTTCCAAGGACAATTCATTGACCTGGGAAGAGAAATCAAGAGGAAATTTCTTTCTCTACAACATATTTTACCTTAATCTCTGCACCTGGAACAATATATTTTTTCCACGTACAAGAGACAACCTCCCTGGAATTTACCAACTCTGGACCATTTCTGTGTTGGAAAGACTGACCAAAATCACAAGGCAATGAACCAAAAGGACACCCAGCAGCTCTCCTCCCAAGCAAGTCCTTCCAAATTCCTCTCTGTTCCTCTTCCTAGCAGGCTGGAAGGTGCCTTGCGGGGAGAGAGCCTCGAATTACCTCCCACACACCATCAGAGGGAAGTGAGATGGCAGGGGAGGTGAGGGATGACTTTTCTGATAAAACAGACGGTTAAGAAGCAGCAGGCTTTCTGTTTGACTTTGCTGCTCACTTCTCTTATGGTCATTGCAGTTTAGGTCAGTTCTCTGCAGGTTTAAAAGAAGTCAGATAGAAGGGGCTGTACAGAGGAAAATGCAGAGAGAGAACAAACCAGTAGAAATTTCATCTTCTCAACAGATAAAAAAAAAATCTGATGGACGCTAGTTACTTCAACACACCAAAATACTCCTATTTTACTGCTGCTCTTCAGTAAGAAAGGAAGAGAGTTCTGCCTGTGGACGCCAGGTGACTCAGCATCATCAAACGGAATAAAGTGTCACAAGGTTCCTTAGACACTTCCTCCACCCAAACTGCAACTCCACGCTGATGCATCATGTGAGTGTGATGCTTGCTTCCAAAAGACAGCCACATCAGTGATCTCCCCTGGTAATTAGCAGTGTTTTCAACCTAATTGAGGTAAAAATCCTCTGCTCTGGACTGGCTGCATGCAAAAGCTGGCACAGAGAACTCATCTCACTGGGCACAAGGATAAAAGTTTTACTGTTACTGGTATTTTTGTTTGGTGCATGCTATCAGATCCCATGATTACCTGCAGGGATTTCACCAAAGATTTTATTTCACCAAAGCTTTTAACAATCATTCCCTCTGGGTAAGGATAAGTTTATGAGGTGCATTTCTAGATGGGGAATTTGATTTATTTAAGAACTTATTAAAAAAAAAAATTGATGCAACCTATTGTGGCTTTACTGGGATTTTCACCCTCAGAGATTCTATGAAGAGCAGTCCTGGATACTGCGATGTGTGAGACTTGTCAAGCTGCACCATAACAGTCCTCTACCCTAACTGCTGTGCCGTCTAAAATACACATGCAGAGAGATATCCAAAAAAGTGAGAGTTTTAAAACCTTAGCGTGCTTTACAATTCCAAGATGCGATTACTCCCTGGGATTTAAGTCGAGGTAATGGCTGTACAAAAGGAGGATGTCAGAGGCTGGAGTTAGCAGCTGTGTCTCCAATCCCGAGACGGAACGTACGGGTCCAGTGCAAAAGCTAAACATCCACTGGTTTTACCTGAACAAGCCCCTTCAGTTCCTCTTCTGTTAAGAAGTCTGTGGGCTCCTCCTGTGTGGAATTGTATTCCACGGCCACTTTCCCATTCTCTGAAACAGAATAAACAGCCAGAGACACGGTTAGTTACTACTGTGTACAATGACAATGTGCTCTAAACTCCAAAGGGGACAATTCTGCTTCGTAACGGCTTTCAGAGCAACTGGCTGGTTGGTCTGAACGAGCATGCCGCTTTCTCTGGCCTACCTGCCTGTCTTCTCTGCAGAAAACCAGATGGCTCTTACTAAATGGAGTGGAAACTGAAATTGAGGAAGCAGAAATCTATGGAGAAGACGGAACATATTAATTGCCGGTCTCTGTGTATGTGACGGGCCAGAAGGCAGGAAGCACTGCAAAAACATCTGAATCCAGAAATCCACCTTTAGAAAGAACACCTTAAAGAATCTGGGGGAGGAATCTGTCAGATGAAATGCCCCTCTCTGTAAAATGGAGATAATGGCACTGACCTGATCCCATGGGGGTCTGTCCTGATACGTATACATCACTAAAGTACTCAGACACCACACAAACAGGCTCTGCCTGAAAACTCAGAGAGCACAAGAGCTGGAACCCAGAGAAAGCAGATCTAGCAGTTCCTGGATAGGCACAGAGCCAGCCTCTGTTATTAAAAACTCAAAGGAGATAGTAGCCCCAAAGATTTAACGCTGAATGCAACAGTGGGGCATGGACCTTTCACATCACCGGGTTGGCTTGGAACCAGGACAGGAAAGTGCAAAGTGCTGCAATTCAGCTCCTGGAACCAGAACTTCCCCACATCCCGGTTCCGCATGCACATGTAGTGTTAAAAAGCTCTCCCTGCCAGGGTTTACACTCTTGGAATTTGGAGTTTCAATGACTTATTTATCACAAAAAACGCTGACCTCCTGTCATTTTTTCCTTTCACTCACATAGTTCACAGGGTGAAATCACTGTTAAATCATTACAGGCCACAACACAAGTTTAATTTTGACCAAGAATCCTCCAAGCCTCAATGAATCCCAAGAAAGGTTCAGAGAAAAATAATTCATATCAATTATCATGAAAGTTATAACGTCATTAGCCCAAACACCCCAGTGATTAATACAAAAATAGGCCTTACCTAAGACTACGAGGAGAATCTTCTGAAAGGCGCTAGACAAAGCCTTTCCAACTGCGAGTTTCTGAACTCTTCTTGAGGCCGTGACAAACTCGAGAGGATCTGAAGGGGACAAGCAGCATGTTACTAAGACACATATGAAGCATACCAGCTGCATTGCGCAAGGAAACATAACCAAACACAGCCTGATGGATCAGATAAGAAAGCTGCTGATGTTTTGGGAGTCGCCAGCAGCATGGCAGCACCCTCCCAGGGGCTTTGTGTGCCAACCCACAGCAGCACACGGTCCTCAGCCCTGTGTCAGCACCCTGCCCCGGGCAGTGCAGAGCCCTGCTGGCACCTGGGCTGTGCCACAGACACAGTCACACGGTGTGTTCACACCAGAAGTGGCTGCGATGGGGAATGAATAACGCTGCAGGCGAGAGGGAGAGAGACCAGAGGGTAGGAAAGCGATACTGGTGTGAAGCTGGGAGGGAAGAGGCACTCTCAGGATCCCGTGCTGCATAGCACAGCAGCTCACAAAGCTCTGCACAGATCCCTGCCTCCAGCTAAATTCAGGTACTTTATCAGACCCACAAGCTGTGCAGAAGCAAGAGTGACCAGCGTCTGCGACAGCTGTTAAGAGAGACTTCCAGCTGCATCCAAAACGTACCTTCACCGTTTTCTACATCTGCCTCGCCGAGGGCAACCCCCCTGGTGCGTACCCCATGGTGGGGCAGCGTCACCTCGACAGCACACACGTACTTCACAGATCGCTTCTGTAATGTCTTTCCCAGTTCTTCATTCTCACCATCAAAGCCAGATACATTCTGCAGCTGTTGGGAAGACCACAGATAATTAAATGCAATGAAATAAGAAGGGGATGTTACGAGCACTTAGGCTTGTGCCTGTACAGCACAGAGCTCTGCACCGCGTGTGACCCCACAACAGAAGCACACGGTGGAGGCAGAGCAGGGACGTTTACTGTTTTGACCTGATTTTTAAAAATACCTCAGTCCCAGTCTCTGGGAGTCTCAGTCACTCCAACACCTTCACTACTGGCAGGCCCTGGCACTGCTTCAATCACAGCCACACCTGTTTTTATTCACAGAAGCCAAGCCAATGCCCTCACCCATAGCAATCTTCTCTCCCCAGGCTTTCAAAATGCCCCCATTTGTGGTCCAAAAAAGCAGCTCCTGTAGCTATTATTTGCTGATTTGAGGACAATTCTTATTCTACCAAACACTCTAAATTAAGAAGAGGATGAGGAGAAAGATGACAGATGAATATAAAGGGTCCCTTACTGTGATGATGCGACTGGACCAGCCGTTAAACCCAAGGTAGTGGTTGGCCAACTCCTGGCACTTGTTGCTGTTGAGAGCAAGGACTTGTTGCTGAACCTGCTTCTGCTTGGTGCAAACACAAACCTGTCCAGGAAAGAAGAACCCTGGTCAGCCAGGCTTCGCTTGCAAAGTTTCCACTGCAGACACAGCACTCTTGGCTCCACGTGAAACAGAACAGCTCCAGCTGGAAGGGATCTACAATGATCATCTCCTCCAGCTGGACAGGTAAACCATGTCCTGACCACATGTGTGCTTCTGAGATGTGTTAAATATTTTTTACCCAGGCCATGCAAATGATTCCAGAGGAGGGATGCTGCCATTTTCCTGTTTAAATGTTACCTGGGAGCCAGTGATGGGGGATGTCACCAGTACAAGATACAGTGGTAGTGCCCAGCCACCAGTTAGTCATCTTTTCAGCAAAGGCACAGGGAGCATCACTGAGATCAAGAGGTATTTCATGCAATCCTGCCCTGCTGCTGGAGGTCATGGTTTCACACCTGGGGCCGTGCTGCTTACCTTCAAGGGAGATTTCTGAAACAGCCTTTGCCCGTTGCACGCGCGCTGGGCTCTGCTGGCATCTCCAGCTGAATAAAACTTGATGATGGCGTAATAGCCAGGCCCTGCCACGGCAGCATTTCTGTGTGCTCGCACCGAGTAGAGCAGCCCAAATCTGGAAAATGCTGAAAACAAGGAATGCTGAGGGAAAACAAGAGAAAAAAAGGTCTTTTGAAATATCTGTGTGTACTCCAGGGGCTGAGTAACAGTGACAGAGAGAGGACTACTCATGAGACCTAATTACCTGGAAAACAAGGAAAGTTTTAAGTACTGTTTGACAGCAATAAGGCCTGGAATAAGCAGTGAGGCTGAAGATGAGTCTCCCTGAATAAAAATAAGCCCAGCCGGGCTGGACTTCTGACCCTGATGATGTCCCATCTCCATTATCATCCAGCCTTTGCCTCAGGAGGACAGCGAAGACAGATGTGGGATTTTCTGTCCCCTAGTCATCCTCACCCCACATTGCCTCTTGTCCACCGCCCTCCTGCTTTGTGCAGTGTTTTGACGAAGCTTTCAGTGAAACACGACCACAACACTTTGCAGGCAGACTAATGGGGTTTTGTTCCAGCTCTTCCACCTTTTGCTGGTCTCAGTTTTGCTGTGCAGACCGCAAAACCGGCCACGGTACAGGGACAGAAGTCACCCTGCAGTGGCCTGACGCCACCCCCTCGGGGTTGCCCTGTGCCCAGCACACCTCAGGGAGACAAGGAAACTAAAAAAATTATTGAAAACAGAAAAAAAAAAAAGGAGGAAGGATTTAAAAATATATTATTAGCACATAGGTGAAGCCATCAGTATGCATGGGGGGAATTTGGGCCTTAGCTCCAAAGACGGAGAGGGATTGTGGGGGGTCCCAGGCCCCGTTCACGCCCCCCTTTACGCGCCCGGGGGGGGGGGGGGTCCCCCCAGTCCCTGCTCCCCAGCCCTGGGGGGGTCCCAGTGTCTGATCCTCAGCTCTGAGAAGGTGCCAGACCCCACTACTCAGTGCCGGGGGGTCCAGGGTCCCTCT
>NW_010116096.1:0-353 GCF_000699245.1 Pterocles gutturalis
CTCGGGTCTGTCCGCAACCCGCCGTCCCCGCTTCAGCCCCCCCAATGCGGGGGAGCAGGGCTCGGAGGCGAGACTGAAGCGGAAAACGACCGCTGCGCTTCCCTCCCCGACGTCGTATGTGGAGGCAACCAGACGTCCGTCCCCTTCCCATCCAGCCGGTTCCCCGCGGGAGCCCGGAGCCCGCCCCTGCCGCTGCTGCCTCTCCCCCAGCCCAGGAGGGGGTTCAAGCCCTAACCCCAGGAGGGAGAAAAGCGAGACCATGGGAGGCCAAGACTTGGTCCCGTAGAGCACACTAGTCATGCAGCCCCTGCATTGCTCCTCACAGACAGGCCCTGGGGGCTCCCAGGCTGCAC
>NW_010116096.1:368-15285 GCF_000699245.1 Pterocles gutturalis
CTGCATGCACCCTCATGCTTACTAGGACTGTCCCCATCCCCTCTCCTCACCCCTTAAATCTCAGGGCAACGTCGTGATGTTTTTCGACACTGCCCTGGTGGGAAAGTAAAAGAAAACCAGCCTAGGCATCTCTGAAATTACAGGTCCGTTGCAGTTTCCCGATCACATCGGCTTTAAGGAAACACAGGTGATATCTCAGGCTTTCCACGGCAAGAGGCTGCTGTAAGCTCTTTCCCGTCTTGCTCATTCATGCCCCAGTCCACAGTGTTTTGTTATTTCTGGGTGTAATTCAGACACAGCCAACCATATCACTGCTTTGTGTATTTTTATTTACTTTACTGTTTTAATAATACACGAGAAAGCAACTTTAAAACCAATTTCAAAATTTAAACAATTTATCACAAATTTTACATTGCAGCAAATTTTAATCAGGTGCACAGTCTTACAACTAGTTAAAGATCAGGAGCAATGGTTACCTCTCCCTGGGGAAAGGGGGGAACAGACAAAAACCCAACCCCTGCGCCTTGCTGCTGCCGCCAGTCGCCAGTCGTAGTATTTAGGAGAGCTAAACAAGGGAGCAGGATCAGGCCTTTATACCAGCATCATGAAATTTGCTATCTCTTGCTTTGCAGCTGGGAACATGCAGTTATGAATCCTGAAAAGAAGCGCAGCAATTATGTGTGTGGTTTCTGTGAAATGAAGTCTTTTGAATAAGGAATCGGGGGAAAATTTAAACGTGCTGGCTATTGCTTTTATTTCCACTTAATTTCTAGTGGAACTGATTAAGAATGATCATTACCATTTAGGCAGCAATCAGCCAGGGAGCATATTTCTGTTCCTTCCTTGGCACCCCAGAGATTAAGATTCCTAAAAATCTAAAACAAAGGAGAACAAAGCAAACATGATTTAAGAGTTCTTCACTTACTCATAAAGCTCAGAGGCAGAGGAGAGGGCTGGATGCACTTCCCATAAATGGACATCTCCAACATAAAGATTATACACACAATATTGACCTTTAAAACTGGCTACTAGCTTTACCATGAAGTCAATAATGAAATAAACTGCAATAGTATGCCATCCAATTAATCATTTATGTTTGTTTTCATTAGAGGGACACTTGCCCAAACAGTTCATCCCAAAATTTAGGCATTGTAAACCTAATATGAGCAGAAATTCCCCTATGCTGTTCTTGAAATTTTTTTTCCTGTAAAACAATTTATTAGAAACAATAACTAAGGTTTTCTGAAGGTGCATATGGGAATTTGAAAGCTTAACTAGGGAATTATAAACTAAATGATCTATTTTAATTGTGTGAGAGTGATGAAATGCAAAAAAAGAAAGCAATATGCATTGAGGAACGTAAACTAGATTTAAGCTGCTTAATGTCTAATAATTTTAAGATGTAGCAGTGGTATCCAAAAGAAAGCTTATTTTTATATTAGATTTTTTAGAGTGTATGATACGCAACTGACAGTGTCCCTTTGCAACGGTGTTGGGCTGTAAACCACAGTAATTCATATTCACATGAACACACACGTTGTAAACTTGAAACATTGGAGATTAAAAAAAAAAGGAAGCACATGGTATAAAATGATAAAAAAGATTATGCTAATAAAAGCCAAATGGCAGCAGGACAGCAGAAGCAGCTAGAACTGCTGGATAAGGCGCCGGCGCTGTGAGGTCTTCCGCAGCAGTCGTCTGTAGTCATAGGGATTATCTTCGGTTTTACTCTCTTCCAGGGGGCTTTCTGCAACCCTTGACCTACGGATTAAGCGTAGAAGTGTTTTAGAAATTAAAGTAAAAACATTTACCTTGGCAAATGCTCCTAATCAACTGCTTAACTTCCACCCTCGGGGGAGGAGGGTGTGTGTGAAATAAAAGGAGAAAGAAAAAAAAATTAACTGATTTTGCTAGGCCTCTTCCTGTGCTGCATAAAGTGGCACCTTGGAACGAACACTTCATGTATTAAGAGCAGAGGAACACAGAACAACATGTTTTTCTAGGAAGGGGACATAACAAAAGGACATACAATGCTGAGAACATGGGGGTGCTGTGCAGTAGCGTTTGCCTGATGGTTACTGAACCAGATTTTTAGCCGGTGTAAATCTGTTTGCTCTGTTTTTAATCAGCCTGTGGAGCTCACTGTACATGTCCATCTCTTTTTTTTTTTTTCTTTTTTTTTTTTTTAGATGGCAAGCTGTATTTTGGAAGCTGTCTCTGACAGGCTGGAATGGTGACCTGGCACCAGGTGTTACCATGGAGCAAGATTAAAAATAAAACTCTGTTATTTAAAAAGAATATTACTCTGAAATAACTACAAAAATTTGTAGTGTTCTACATTAAAGGCGTACCCCACGACTGGTCCTACACCAGGTAAGATAAACTGCCAAATAAAAAATATTCAGTGATTCACTTCTGTAGATTGAAACGACTGTATAGTCCTTAGATCCGGGTGACCCCATTCAAGAGATACTGACATGTAGAAATGTTTATTAATTGCATTCATCCACCCTCAGAGGTAACAGTGTAAATTTAAAAGTTACACTGATTTTTTCACTATAGCTAAATAGGATGCAATCAGAGCAACACACAGTTAAAAGGTAAGAAATCCCTTTTAGTGAGCTCAGTGGCAAAATTGTCATTCATTTAAACCAGGCCTCGGGGTGACAGATTTGATGTAATTAACAACCTTAGAAATGCAACATTTTCCAAGGCAGGTAAACAGTATGGTAATTGCCTGATATTATTATTTTTAATTCTATGTCTTCACAACACCTTTCTAAAACTATTTGAGATCCTACCTGGAAAGTGCCAAAAAGAAAATACATAAGTGGCACAAAACTTTCTACAAACATTTTCTCTTATTAGTATGGGTATGTTTTCAAATTCAGCAATCATCCCAGACTTGGTGTTTCCCTTAAGCCTTTGACCTAGCTATTTTTCAAGTTTTTCTTATATATGTGAAGACTCATGAAGATGCAAATATATCAAGATACATAAATAGGTGTTTGCACGTGCAGTCTGGGTGCACAGGCAAGAGTGAGAGTATGAATTTCCTCAGCCCAGCAGAGGTCACCCTCTATGAAGTCTCTGTGGGAAGAGAGGAGGTGGAGCAACCACTGCCTTAAGGGTTTTTCTCCTGGCTGTCCACCTCGGTGGGGTCTACCATAGGCTATAAACACATATGCTGACACAGGACAGCAGGAAAAGGAGGAACTCAAGCTGGTGTCTCATCTGCAGAGAGCAGGCATAAAGTTTCATGCAGATCCACCCTTTTAAAAGTCTAACTCATCAGAAATAGAACTTTTAGGTTCTGCTTCAGTTTAGTTTGATTTTAGTTCAGAGATTTACAGCAGGATGTCTGTCCATCTCATCTGGAACTTGGGAAGCCAAAAACTAGCAGGTAGGCTGAACACCAATCATACTAGCATTTGTCCCTCCTACATAACGATGGTAAATTTTCAGCTACACATCTTACAAGTTAATTTGGCTGGAGTCTAGTGCATCTTTCTTTTTATGAATCTTGATTATCTCAACAAGGGTAGATAACATTTATTTTCTCCTATTATTATTTTGTATGAATTACCGCTCAGTAGCTCTTAAAATTGAAGTCCTGCGTTAGTGTCTCTTCTTTCTTGTGGTAGAACTGCTCTCCTTTGAGGTGGAATCAGTAGATGAAATTTCTTGGTAGTAGATATCCAAATCTAGCACTTTGCTGAGACTGTCAATAAATAAGCACACTAAGTTAACAGTTTCACTTTTCAACATTATATTCAACATTCAAAAATAAGGCAACTAAATATCATTATTAGTTGTATTTATGTGTTGAGGATCTAAGGAAATACATATATAAGTACAAGAAGTCAGTCTCTGAAATGTAACTGCTGTACGGTGCAGATATTGAGAACTTTGAAATGCTAAATACTTCGAGGAGTTCATAAAGCAGACATACATGACTGAAATAGTTTGGGTTTGCCATTATACTCAAGGGAAAGCCATTTTTTTTAAATGGTATAATTAATCTGGCCTATTTTAGATATCTCTTTGAGGAAGAGATTAATCATTTTCCTAAAGATGCCTATTTTTTTCTCTGAGTACAAGAAAAGAGTCTAAGCAACTAGTTCAGATCTTGGTGTCAATAATGCAGATGTCTCTTCTTTCATTAGATGAATGCTATCCAGGGTATCATATGCACAGAAAAAAACAATCCCAACATCCAGTTTTGAATGGCTAGGGGAAAAATAATATGCTAAAAGCAACCTGAAGAAAAAACTTCAGAATTCAATTCTTACATTGGTAGAAACCAGAAATAACTCATTGATTTCAGTTGCTATGCTCTACTAACAAGAGTCAGCACGTGAAAGAAGATGCAGTCATGGAGCTGCTTAACTCGATTAAAGATGAGTGAAACCAAATTGAGGCTAAATGAGAAAAAAAACATTAGATTTGGATTTTTTTTTTTTCTGGCTAAACAGGACACAACAACACGAAATGTGAAATTTTTTCAAGATCCAAATGACATCACAAGAAGAGTTGTAACAGAATAGACAAGGGGGACATGGACATTAAGTGAATCCTTTAAGCAGTGGCATAATCAAGTGCAATTTTAACTGTGGTTGAATGAAACCAGATGCTGTGAGCACATATTATGTGCATATAATGCCATGTAATTTCATTTAAGATATGTATTTTAGATCTGAAGTTTGTATTCTGCAACCTCAGCCAAGGATAGTGCTCAGAGCCCATTCATCTTGCATCTGTGAACAGGCTACCATAGGGTAGCTGTAGGCATGTACCATAGCAATGTCACTGGGGAGCAGCAAAACAGGTCAAGTATAGAAACACAAAGAAAATAAAGCTATGATGTATGTCAGGAGCTGTGAACCAGGTCTACAGCATGTGTAAAGATCCAAGATACAGAAGGGCAGAATATAACTATTGCTTCCTTTATTTCTGCAGAGATCCATCAAAATAGGTTAGTTAAGCTGTGAAGAAAGTAATTCTAGTTGAAATTTCAATGGCTACTCTTATTTAGCTGTTATTAAAAATATTGTTTTAATTTTTTTAATGATCTATTTCCAAACAGTCATATATTTTTAGGAAGGAGTTTTAGCAGTCTTTATATTTTTGCTAACAAAAGAATTGTTTGCTCATTTGCTTTGACTGTAATTTTAAGCACCTTCAATTATTTTCTGTGTCAGAACTATCTTTGATGTGGACCTTATCTTAACTTATTATTGTGCTTATTTTGCTATGGTAAAGAACCATGCTATAGTAAAACTGAATGACTGAGTTCTATAATGGATTTTTGTTGTTGAAAATTGCATATTTTAGCTTTGTATACGATGTCCTTCCTGTGAATCACCAAATGACTTTGCTTTTTTTCATGCTTTATTCTCCTGATTTAAGTACAGCTAAGAACTATTTCTAGAGTACTAAAATTACAATAGTGAGGTAATGAATAAAATTACCTTTCTTTTCTTGGTTTCCGTTTTTCGTCTTGCATTGATTTCTAAGAAAATACAAAATAATTAAAAAAATACTAAAAGGAAAGCTTATCAAAGATACAATTCATCAATATATTAGGTGGGAGAGAGTTGTATATTTTTCGTTAAAAGAAAATACAGAGAATGTAATTTGTTGAGGAAGTGCCCCAGAAAAAAGCTCTTTTCAGAATCTTTGGAGACTGAGAATGGGATTAGCATTGTTCCTCCCAAATTTCAGTTGCCATACTGTGAAAAAAGCTAAAGTAATCACAATCAAAATAAAAAAAAGAGACCTAAAACTTTCAAATATCTACAGTTGTTTTGATGAAGTTGACAACAGTATCTCACTGAGGCAAATTTACTGTGACGCCATGAGAATTTCTGTGAATAGAGGCAACGCAGCAGAGCTGGCATAATCCTCTTCTCATTAATGTCAATGCAGTCTTGTCACAGGTTTTAGCAGCACAAGATGGACATTTAAAAAGCAGCATACTAGGTGGCAAAAGCACCTTTAGGATACAAAACATCGAGAAATGCAGAGATGAGCGATATAGGGAACGTGAATAATTTCTTATCTCTAATAGATTTCTGTCCCTGCGGCCAAAACAATGCTATGCTGCTGCATCTAAAGCATTGCACTTCAAAACCAGTATTTTTAAGTGCAGATGGTCTTCATTTTGGTCTTAATTGTGTTTCTTGCAAATGAATGAAACCTTACTAGAATTCATGAATTGTACCACCGCAAAGTCACTGAGAACCAGAAATCCTGATGGAGAGACACTTCTTATGCAGGAACATGCAAAAGACATACAATTTCAAAATGATAGGCTGATCTAAAGAAATAAACCCCAAAAGAAATTTTTAGAGCCTTGTATGAACAATAGGCTATTCTCAAACTTCATTTATACCTGTCCACCACTTTAGCTCATTTGATATGCAAGGAGATGAGTGAGAACGGAAGGTGTCTAATAATCTACAACATGTGAGAGAAGTATCTGTTTTTGCAGAAGACAGTGGAAATTTTTCAAAAAATACACTCATATTGTGTGCCTTCACTTTCAGGTGATCTGGGCTTGGTGATCATCTGTGAATACCTGCAGGTCACAGAGATTTTTAATAAAAGAAAATTCGTCATAGCTGGAAGAGGTGACTACCCTCAAGTTAGACCTCAATGACTTGCGCAAGGTCTAAGAATTTAAGAAATAGTAGGTCTCCTTTCTAAGCTTCAATGTATAGATATTTATACTGAATCTTTACCTTAACCAGTGTTAGAAGACAGGCTTTTCTTTTTCACGGCTTCTTGAAAAATACAACTAATTGAAGGTATTATTAATACCTTGAAAAAACACTGCTAAAAATTCGTTTAAAAATTCCCCAGCATTACTGCAGTTTTTGTTCGCACTGATGCAATGGTAGTTTTCTGATATGGAGCTGGCTTTAACAAATTAGCTTTCAGAAAATACTATGTTCCTGACTGTATAGTCTTGGCTTTCTAAATTTGCACTTACTACAGAATTACACTTCACCTCAGAAATTCCCTAGTACAGAATTCAGTGTCATGCCTTTCATTTCAGTCCTTTATCTCACCAATCTTGCTTTCACAGAACAAATCTTATTCTTACATGCCAATTTATTTTTAAGAATATAAATACATTTTTTTCAGAATATCACTGTTCCAAAGCTGTGTTATTTCAAAGCCTCCATAATAAAACATAGCTGTATTTGTCTTTTCTGGTATGCCAGACACAAATCTCCCTAAAGGCCTTGGTGACACCTTCTGTTGAAAGGAGAAGCAATTGCTACGGTTAGTTTATTAGCTGGGCTCTCACCGGCTGTTAAAATAGGTCACTAAGATACAGGCACCTTGAGCAAATGAGTTTAATTGCTTTTTTGTTGTAACTGCTTTCTGAGCTACTTTTACATTTTCTCTCTTTCTGCTTACTTTCTTGCCTTTTTTTCTATATTTAAGTGCACTGAAGTCAAGAGCGCAAAGCAGCCCTTGGTAGCAGAACTTGGACCAAAGGCTATATATAGAGACACTTAAATCCATTAGTCTCCTGAGCTGTTGGCATTTGCCAATTCCTTCATAATCACAATCTGACACATTTGTAAAGGAAGTTACAGTGTGCATACTAATACAGCCTATTTTAATATTTGCTCTCTCTGCAAGATCAAGCACTAATTTAGATGCTCAAAATAGCTCTCCGAACAAACCTGTTTCTCTCCCATGACTTACAAAGAAACTATGGAGAGTGGGCACTTGATCTGGGTATTGAAAGTGCAACGCTGCTTATGCATATAATGAATGTATGTATATTTAGGTACAAAAGTAAGAATTGTCCTGACCTAGGTCCCTGATCAGGGTAACTTCGAACCTCAATTTCAAGTCTAGTTTGAAATGTGAAGTTTGTGTCCTGCCTCCACAGGACACAGCTTTTATGCTGCATTAGAAAGGAACATTCAAGGTCAGGTTGGGTGGGGCTCTGGGCAGCCAGATCTAGTGGAAGATGTCCCTGCTTACTGCAGGGGGGTTGGACTAGATTACCTCCGTCATCCCTTCCAACTCAAACTATTCTATGATTCTATGATTCTATGAATATAGTGAATTGGGCAATTATAAAGAAAGCTTAGGAGGGAATTATCTGGCATTTTTATCCCACAAAAGCTTCTAAACTCACATGTATAAGAGTGTAGTAGGTGGAATCTTCTGGATTATTTAATGTCTTGGGCTTCCGCGGCCTCCTTGGAGGTCTCTGCATTGGGTGAGAGTCTTCTACTTTGGCTGCAACTGTGAAAAAGCAGAAGATAGCAATGCTTATTTCTTCACAAGATGGGAGGCTTTTACAAAAACAGGAGAGGATTTCACTAAAGAGAGCCAAAAAATCCACATAGCCACTTTTACTGCTTGCTGTAACTCAAGAAAGCAACTGTTTGGGGCATTTCCATCACCAGACTGGAAAGCAGAATTCGTTTACCCGTTTGAGTCCTGAGTGCCCACATGGACACGTGCCACATAACGAATGTCAGGCTGGAACAACCCAGCAGCCTGCCTGGAACAAGCTTCTCCTTCTGAAAAGGGCTGATGCTCCACATTCAAAAAAGGGCTCTGAAGGGTACTGGATACTGGAAGGGCACTGTCTCATAACAGGGACCTGGGCAGCAGGGATGATTTTTTTTTCAGACTGAAGTCAATCATGAAGGTGCGAATGAGGGAACTAGCATTAGACTTGTGATTCAGAGGTTAGTCCTCTGCATTATTATGGTGCAGATTTTCCCCAAGGTCTCCTGCTGAGGCTGTTCTGTTTCAAGACAAATCATGTACCACTGGGCAACACAGTGTGACCATGTCCCTTGCATCCGGTGTAATCTAGTTTAGTGTACTCAACTTCTGGTCTATTTCTATAACAGCTTTCAGCAAACATGCAAAAATGTTTTCATAGTAACAGAAACAAAATCATGATTTTAACACAAAATGGAACTGCTGTCCTCTGGCAGTCTCCAAACTCAGATTTAGCCACTGACTAGTGGGTTATATTGGCACATGGGGAGCTAGACAAATGTCTTGGCTATTTGTTTGTTAAAAATCTATATGCAATTCTGACAGTGCTAAGATATAGGGCTGCTAAGGGTTCATTGGCTCATAGGTTCTGAGACCACAGAAGTGACTCTGGAGGGGCTGAGGAACCACAAATGTACAGCATGGTGAGCATCATCACCTTACATTCAGCTTCAGCTACAGGAAAAGTTAATAGGGGGCTACAGCAATTCCTTCATGATGCAGGAGGCAGGGGTTGCAGGGCAGCAGAACATCTACAATAGAGATGGGTCATAGGGACACATATAGGGTCATGAATGAAGTCACGGCACAAGGACTAGGCATGGTGAACTGCATGTCCAGGTACATTGCATTATCCAGTGAGGTTTTAGATTGTCCTTGTCCCATCACAGAAGTATTCAGAGGACAGTCCGTAAGAAAAAAAAATCTCTTTACTCATAAATGAAGGTAGTGTGAGGGTGAAATGAGGATCTAGCTCCCAATGAATTACTGAAGTGTGTTCTGTTGATCTAATCCTCTTTCACATGAAGTGACTTTAACTCCGTAACCCCAATGTGCTAACTACATGCAATTGAGTCTTAGAAGGAAGAATGTATTTTGTTCTGTAATGACCATCAGAAACCCTTCTACACTACAAAAATAAAAACTCTCCCATGTGCATCAGACATCTTTTTAATTATGGAGGTGGCACAATCATTTAAAATGAGAAACGATCAGTAATACATCAGTGTTGACTCCTGCAAAATTAGCTGTGCAAGTTTTTTGTTATGTGTGATAAATAAAGGCTTGTAAAGGTCATGGATATACTGAGGAGGCAGGATGAATAATGTTAGTTTAAATTGTAGTTGGATAATGATTACATTTATTGTTTTAGTTTCTTATCTGAAATGCAGACTGGTTCTCATTTAATGAATGAACAAGTATCTTTTAACATTTTGCACTTAAGAGAACAATGGTGTTTTTCTAAGTCAAGGTAGAGACAATTCATGTTAAACAATGAAATTTAGATGCAATAAATTCATTTCAGTAACCTGCATTAAAAACAAATTACATTCTTTAATTTGAATAGGTATAGCAGGCCTGACTGTGCTCTTATGTGGGTTGTTGTTACACTGCTGCATTTCAAATGGGCCACCTGGAGTTATCTGAGTTTCCATTTGTGACAGAGCAGAGGCATATCGTCCCTATTTTATTTTAAAACACAACAGGAGCCTAAACTGGAAACAATACTTTAACAAAAAACCCTGAAAATTCAGTGTAGTTAAATAGAAACACCTAACCTCTTGCCTGCAGGACATTTTCAAATTGTGTCAAAGATCACAACTGCGTGAAAATCTGGAAAAAGGAGAATGAAGCCAAATTGGGAGCTTTAGGAAAATCCCAAGGAAAAGGCTCTCATAATACCTAAAAAAATTTTATTGTTCCCTAAGAATTCATCACTATGTATGCTGTTACATTATGTAATTCATCATTGTCAAACACATATTCTAGATTACAATTATTCCAGCTGAAATTACTTCTATACTTCTTGTGTATGTGCTCTGCAATGAAGACTCCTCTTACATTCAAAAAACAGAAAAAAACCTTTTTGTCTTGGCTCGTGCATTGCACAAATGTGTGAGCTATGCAAAAGAATTGAGGGGACAGAAATACCATGTTGGGGCAGACAGCTTTCTAAGCTTAGGCCTCCATCATTCCTTTTTAAAATTACACAGAGGGCTGAAAATGCAATTCTTACACAGTAAGTAAAAAATAGTTTGATAGGTTTAGCTTTCTTTGTTTCACCAGATAGTGAACCTGTGATTTACTTCTGCGCTTAGATTTGTGTGTCCGTTGCTACTGAAATAAAGCTGGTGTGGTAGGTGCTTGTATTGGATAACTCACTGCACAAAGTAAAATTTGCTTTTTCATTAGTTGCTGATAATTCCATAAATCATTTACTTAGCAGAGTTAAAGGTGGAAGGCAAATTAGCTACCCAAGCCTGATAAATGGTGAGTTTGATGCGCTTGTTTTTTAGATGGCCTATACCTTTCTGCAGTAGGCAGTGAAGCAGAAAGGAAGAGTAAAATCATTCACTAATTGATAGGCCAATTATGTTGCTTCTAGAGTCCATTACAAAGAAAAGGTTTTTATTGAAGCTCAGTCTCTCCATAGTAAAATATCTTGTAGCCCATTTTTCCTTAAGACTTCAAGTACCTCTAGCAATCTCGGGCCATGTGCTCTATATGTAAAAGGAAAACTGATGCTTTCTATCTAACACACATTTAAATACACACATTACAACATTGATACAAAACCCATTCACAACAGCAGCTGTCAAAGCACTTTGGAAATGTCAGGTTGGCACTATCACCCCTATCCTAATAGCAGGGTAAATAAGATGCACAAAGCAAGACACTCTGAGACTTGCTTAAGGTTATGCCCTAGTTAGTCATTAGGACAGGTAAGGAGAGGGACTGAAGGACTGTGCTGAGCATCCCAGCTTTGCAGCCAGCCCTCACCCTACGTTACATCTACCTGCACCGGTCCTTTCAGTGCCGCGACACATTCCTGTGCCTTAGAAGCCATGCACAGAATAAATTGGAAACAAGAATATTTGCTCCTACACAGACATTCCTTTTTAAAGGTTTTACCAACAGGAAGACAAGGTGAACAAGTTGAAAGGGAGGATGATTTTCCTCAAACTGCTTAAGTGCTTGCAGCCACTACTCAGTCAAAAGAAAGAGGTTTTGCTCTCATGACATGGATGCTTTGCTTTTGAAGCTTTACAGCGAACGTCAGCCACGCTATAACCCATGCCCATGAAGTTATATCTCTCTGCTGCCCAAACCTGAAGGAGACTGTCAAAACATACGTTTGATGAAGTGATGATGGAAAGTTTAATAAAAGTTAAGGTCATTCTCCATGAGAATGAATGAATTACAGAGTTAAGGGTCAGCAAAGGCGTGTGAACAGTGTGGCTGCTAGGTAACATTAAAGAAGATTTAGCAAATCTGTGGGAGATTCCTTATTCCTATCAGTATCTCAGCTAGTTTGTGTAACACTACCTCAAAAGTTCCTACGTAAGTTGCACACACACTCTGACTCTACGGTGTTCAGTTATGAGGTTTTACTGCTTTCATACTCAGTCCTCACTGAAAGCCCAAAATACACTGAAAAAATGAGAAAAGGGACAATGACATTTAGGACCAGCTCATTTAATGTATATGTATCCTGAACACCACCACAAACTACAGAAATTGTGGAGAGCTGTACGTGCTTGAAACATCCAAGTATGAGCAAGAAATGCTTGAATAAAGATGAGTCAGTATCAACAGCCCTTTAGGTTGAACTGTGTCTGCACATTCTGACATACAATGATAAGCTTGGAAGACAACAATCGCAAGGAATCAACATCCATGGATGCTAATGCAAATTAACGCATGACTTACAACAGATTTTATACTGAACACTGGAGAAATAGTGTGGTTACAGCTGTGATAAGCATCTAAGTGATGAAAGGTCTCTATTTATTAGGCCACCTGGAGAAACTGATAAACTCATCTTCAGGTCATTTAAGTGAAATGTTACATGTTTGATTCAATGCTGTTCCACATCTTATAGGGACAGGAAGTATAAAGCCAGGCTCAGAATAAAGCAGGAAGAAAAATAAGAGTAAGAGCAGTAATTGCATGGGTTTTATAGAAGGGCTTGGAAGTAATCAGAAAAATGCAAATATAGTAACTGGAATTCCAGGACTTGATAATGAGAAGTGAAAAGCTATTACTGCTTACAACATTTAATGTGCGTACCTTTTTACTGTCATAATTGTACATAGTGTGAGGATGTAATTACTCAAGTTTGGGGCTTGCACATAGAAAAACACTCCTCTTTAACATTCTGGTTCATAATTTTTAGGCATTGTTTATTCGAGGTATGTTTACCACAGCCAGATTTGGGAAGTACAGTTGATGGGAGCAAATGCTTAGCAATCTGGAGAAAACAGAGGGGTTATTCTGGCACAGACCTAGAACTAGGAACTGCAAGAGACCGAGAACCTTCCGATTGCATCCAGCAGGAGTTGAGTGTGTTTGATCTCTCATGCCTAAGTCCTGCTAGCCCCACCGAGGGACACAGTTTCATTCCCTGGCTGACACTAACACTCTAATTTTGGAGAGTCTGGTGACCTGGGATTATTGCTATTTAAAAGAGGATGTTTAAGGAAAGTGGCTGTACTCAACTTCTGTCACCTCCCAAATCTTATGCTCTGCATGGATCTGACCAGCCCCCTACACAGATCTTCTACATCTTGGCTGGATGGTGTCCAAAGGACACTTCGTAGCTGCGAATGACCAAATGGCAGAAGTGCTTGACTACCCTGCTTTTCTCCAGTCCTATGCCTCAGTGCTCCCTGACTGGCCACTCACTTGCAAAGAAGAAAGACCAGCCAGTAAATACTACTCTGCACACCCAGTGCTACACAGGCTCCCTTTTGCTTGCAGGCTGCCCACAAAACCCATGCAAATAGTGCTGCAGCAGCCTACAGCTGGAGGAATCCTGGCTGACAACCCTGCCTCTCTCACTGCTTTGTGTAGCTGAAAAGGTCCTCAGCTGCACCGGAGTTCCCTGTACCATGTGAATTTCATTCTAAATATAGAAAATCCTCTTCCTGAGATTTTGTACTTGAACTGTCATTTAATACTTACAAGAATGAGTGCCATTATTCATCTGGAGAATAAAGAAAAAAATTTGTACCCATAATGATCAAATTCCCCTCACTTCAGGCTTTGACCTCAGAAAACTTGACAGTGGCTATTTGTGCATCTATTCTGACACCACCGTAACCCAAGGCTCACTAGCAGTCCAAAGGTGCAGTCCTGGTGTGCAGCCATTATGTTTAGCTGAATGCATTTAGCAAGCAAATATAACCTACTCAGAAATTCGAGCCACAGGGAATATTGTTTATTCCAGGAACCTTGTGCAGCTTGCTTTATGCATTTTTATAAACACAAATAAATTCACTTAAGAACAACTTAACCTTGTGGATTTAAGATTAATTTAACCATTTTACTCATAAATTCTTTAAATATATGCAGGCTTTGCATTTTTATTAAAATAAACAGTTTTGAAAATCTGAACATTTGTCACAGTTCTCCATCCAGCTGCCCCACAGTTCCTCCCCTTCTGTAGGTAGCAATGTAATAAAATACTTTATCAGAGGAGGTGGTAAATTGTCACAATGAACAACAGCCACCTACCCATGGATGATGGTGGGTAAGTATTCCTATCTGGCATACAGCTATAAAATACAATTCATGTGTTATAGCTGTAAAACGACATATAAAACTAGTGAAGCTGAGGAAGAAGTGTCAATAAATATGAATGACCAAAGTAATTACAAATAGGTAAATACTGCATGATTTAAAGAACAGCTAAAGCTCAACAATCATTGCCTTCATAAGTGTATGACAGCAAAGGGAGCCCTAGAGGGAAACCTGCAGTAAAAGCATATCCTTCTGCAAACGCATGTGTATGAATTGTAGTGTAATGCATAATGTAGATAATGTAGACAAGATGACAGGAAGGCTCCTCCCTGAGACAGTGGATCACTCACTATATCTACCTGCCTCACTTTAGCACGATAGTCTGCAGTACATTACCTCAAATCTCTGTTTTATGTAGTTATCTTCCTATATTGCATATAGCAACAAAGTACAATATCCAGACTGTGGGTAACTCCTGTGTTGCAGACAGTACAACCTAAATGAACTGAAAGTACAACCTAAATGAACTGAAAACAGGCCTATTTTTGCTTCAGTATTCTCTGCATGTAGGTAGATCATGTTTGCTAAAATAAACATCTACTTAGAATCATAGAATCATAGAACCACAGAA
>NW_010116097.1:0-10746 GCF_000699245.1 Pterocles gutturalis
TGGGGAGCGGGTGGTATTCTCCGAGGAAATACAAAATAAACACCGCGAGTGTGCTCTGCCCGTGGCGTCGGGCGGAGCGACAGCCTGCTGCCGGGAACTGCCGGGGTATCATTAAGGCTTTGCAGCGCAGAGACTTGGAGAGACTTGGAGAGCCCGCCGAGGCGCACCGGGATGCGGTTCGGGCTCGGAGGAAACTCGGGAACGGTTCTGGGTCTGAGCAGAGGGAGAACGACGCTGGCAGAAGTTCAAGAAGCTTCATATCTACTTAAATGTGAGACAACTGGTGATGTAGCTCTGGCTGGACTGTCCTTTGTGCCCAATATCTGCAAAATAAGGCCATGTCTGTGTATGCAGCTTAACCCACTTTCAGAGCCTAGAAAGTGCACTGAAGCAGCTTGGGGGAGATCTGCTCCTTTGGCACGTTCGCTGTAACTGTGTCGACTAGACACATCTAACAATGTTTTGAGTCATCCAGATTCTTTCATCTCTGTCTAAAACATTTAGAAATTCCACTCAGTTCGTGAAGTCTCTTCGGAAGTGCTGGGCTGGCATCCTCTGCACTGTGTTAATGCAGAGAAAACACATTCAGTTATAGCCCTGAATAGAAGCATCCTGGTTTGTTCTTATGAAAATCAGATATGGACAGTAAATGTACATAAACACTTTGCTCTAGCAGTATCACAGGCAGTCATGCAGCCTTTTCACATCTTTTACATGTGCTTTTGTAAGTTTTCATGCCTCTGCTGATTCTTTTTGGAACACCAGTCTTTGTAGTGACAGGTGAGAGGGTGCCGCCTCTGTAGGTAGGGAAGGGGTGGTGGAAGGTCAGTCTTGGCAGCTCCTCACCTGCGAAAGGTGCATGATGAGGCAAAGTTTGGGAGATGGTTGCTGTTGTTATTTGTAAGTCCTTAACTCGTTGCTTGTGAGAAACGGGCCAGGGAAGATGAACAGTCACTGACACTCCATTTCTTGGAAACAGTAGGGAAAAGTGCTTACAGGTAGTGCTGCACCCCAAGCAGCCCAGCTTTGGATGGTAAAGCTACTCATAGTGTACATTTCTCCAGTCTCTGGCACTGAACCCAGCTGGCACTCCACCATACCTGTCAATACTTACCACCTCTCTTGGTCTCCAAAACAAGGTGGCCATATCCAGACTTCCTATTATGTATGGTCCCTGCTAACCCCCAAACCGCACTACCACTTGTTCAAGAGAGCGCTTCCTGGCCAGGGCAAAACCATGCCAAGGTCAGCTTGAGGGTAGAAACAATCAGCTTCCAGTCCCAAGAACATTTGCTGGCATGGTTTAATTCATTAGCATGGATGGTGCCCGAAAGTCCATTAGTGAAAGTGCTTGCAAATGTCACAGATTTTGCCCAGTTGTGCAACAGTGTTGTGGACTCCCATCTTCCCTTTTTTTCCCTGAGGTCTTGTTATTTAAAGATACTTTGTATATGTATTTGATCTTTTCTTCTTCAAAAATACCAATAAAGGAATCCTACTGCAGGAAGTAAGAGAATAAATGGATTATTAATATTAAGATTTAATCTGTTCTGAATAGATTTATCACTGATAAAAATGCATAAACAAGAATTAAGTGTTAGATGCCATTCCATAACAACATGCAAGCTCCATTTCTTACAGGTATATCCATGTACTCACAGAAAGGTTAAATTAATGGAGGGCCATCCTACTACTTGGAGATCTCTGAAGCCCCAAGTCCTCTGAACATACCCCCTTCATTCCCAACGTGGACTTTCTTCTGCTGGAGTTATACTACCCCCTGATTTCCTCTGCCTTGTCAGAAAACACTTAAATCCCCTTTTCATAATTTCATTTCCAAACGGGATATACTTCGCTGTAGGTACACGTAGAGGATTTTCATGGTTAAACATACCATTTAGGAATCAAATGTAAGGATTCAGTAAGTTCCCAGTTGTCAGAACACTTAAACACATAATAGCTCACTTCAGACGTAATTTTAAGAGTCACACCTTTACCTGCATCTAAACAAGGTCTTGATTTTCAGAAGTGCTCTGCAGCAGCTGCTAATTTTCCTTGTAACATAAGTAAATTGTGATTTCCCCAAAAGACCACTTCAACTCCTACGTCCTTCTATCCAATGTGGCCCTTCTCTGGTGCCCAGACAACACTAAATACTGACACCTGAACAAGAAGTAGGTGTACTGTGTGACGGTTCCCGGGAGGAAGGCAGCCCCAGAACCTCCCTCTCCCATTCTCCGCTCAGCACTTCCCTGCCCTGTGGTCTGCAGCCTGTGCCGTACAGCTCCTAACACGGCTCATTTCAGTGGCCCTATCCGCGACCCAGCCCCACCAGTGGCTGTCAGCAGAGTATGCAGCGAGGAGACTGCAGCACGTGCGGATGTGAGGTGGAACAATGACATTTTAAGCCACCTTCAGCCCTATAGCCAGCGTGTGCTGTAACTACACCATGTATCTCAGGCCTCCTCTGCACATTCCTCTGCACACAGAGAATAAAAATGAGTCAGGAGTAACTAGAAAATAAGCATCATTATAGAGAATAGGGCTATTCACACTCACTAAGTGTTAAACTATTTGTTCAGTCGGACTTGTGTTTCAGGTAACCATGATTTACCTTAAGGCAACCTTACCAGTTACAGGACTGTTCCACTCCCCCGTGCGCTGCCAATCTGCTCACTTCTATTTACGGGTCTCTACACTAGGGTTTCATTATGCAGTTACAGGTCACTGTCTAGTTTGATCTAGGTCAGACTGGTAACTCAAACAAAAACAAGCAGCACTTCAGTTTGTGCTAAATTGGTCAAATTTAAAGTTAGGGGCACCTAGATTTGAAAAGCTTTTGGATACTCGCTGGCTTTTGGTATAGGGCACAAAACATCCTCAGCTAAAACAGGTTACAGAACAGGCAAATGAAACAGGTTACACTAGTCCTGTTAAACTGCTAGGAGATCTGTGTTCAACTGAACAAAAGGCCTTAGCTGGGCTACATATCCTTTTCAAGACCACAACCAACCATTTGGCAGCGTCTCAGTCCTAGGCAGGTAGGTCTTGAATGCCTGGCTCTGACAAACACCTGAGAGACCAATTTGTGCACAAAACTGGAAGTGAGGAGCTGCACAGCAGCTTATTGAGATCATCATGTGAGGGAAATTTGTTTTGGACATGACTTCTGCATATTAGGAATAATTTTGAAAAAAAAAATGAAAGGATTTAATAATCTTCAACTGCTCCGAGCCAGTGGAGTGGATACTCTGGAGGCACAATTTGGGAGGTAAAGCAGGTTGTCGTTGTGTTCAGGATGCCAACCCAGGAAGCTAGCTGAAAAATCCCTCTCTGTTCCATTTTCACATTTTGGAGTTAAGGAAGCATTACCAGATTCAGGTTTTACACCCATCTGTGATATGTCAGTGTAATGAACTTTCTACTTCTACCACCATCACTGTTCCCCAGGAACCTGATTTTGCTAATCCTTCATGGTTTCTTACAAATAGAGCCTGTAAAAAGTTAATGTCCAACACAAACCGTTCTATGATTCTGTGAAAAGTCATCTACAAGCACCAGCTGTGTTCCCAGGCAGCTAACAACCATACTGCTGTCTGTTCCTGTCCAACTTGGTTTCTAAATCTAGTCTGAATATACGTACCAGTTGAAATCACGCCTTTGACGTGCAGCCTAAGTATACTCTAAATAAAAATGTGTTTAAGTAAATACAGAAAACCAGAATAGTTCTTTAATGAGTCCGGAAAGCAATGTCTGCCTTGGTAAATAGGAAGGATCGCAGCACCTAGCAAGTTCGAGTAATTTTATGAAGATTGGCTGGAAACAAACACATGCACAGCGAGGTCTGCTCTTCTCTACTATCACACATAGAAAAAGTACTGCTTAGTAAATGAAAACACCTAAGCACCACAGCACTTAAAATACTGGGGAAAATCTCAACAGAAATTATAACAGCAAGGGCTCGAATGGTCAATGCCCTGCCCTGGTTTTAGCATCAGACAGTGAACTTGGCTGGCAGACATTCAGCTGGATTCAGCAGGCATTCAACCAGACTGTGGTGCAAACAAAGCGTGTTTCCATGAAATGAAGAAAATTCAGGGAAATCTGAAGAGCTACGTTATGTGGAAATTTGAACTCAAAGATCACTATAGTCTCTTCCAGCGCAATATTCTGTCTTTTCAAAAGCTTATCCAGTTGCCTTATGCATCACCTAACTCAAAGCCTGAAACGAAGCTCATTTAGAGTAAAAATCTTCTAATTAATCTCAGCAGGCTTTGGATGATGTCCTAGCAGAAACTGTGATTCAGCAGCTCACGGAACTAGGAAGGAAGCAAAAGTTATTTCATTATAGTGAGTGGACAAGAATTATAGTAAATGCAAAAAGTAGGTGGGTGGAACATCACTCCGTGGCAGTAGAAAGGCATTCCTTGCTTGGATGTAAGCCTGAAGAATTCGCGTTTGCTGGAAAGTACTGACAGCAGCAGAGGATCTAAAGCTCTCCCAGAAGTGCTCAATGATAACACTTTTGATGCTGGTTCTGATGATGGAGTGTGTCAAACTCTTTTACCCGACACTGCCAAAGGGCGTGCCACGCACTGAAACTTGCCCTGAGCTGTCAGGGTGGGGTTTCATGAAAATCTGGTCTGCACTGCAAGTAAGATCTTTTTTCCTAGTACCTGAAGACATTGTTCTTGGTAAATAATGTTATTTTCAAATTCACATCAAACTTGAACTGCTACTCCAGGAACAGTGAGTGGGTAGGATTCACCTGGTCAAAAGTGGGCTCTGCAGTTATCTACAACTAGTTATTTATGTTTGCTGGATGGACAGTGGAACAAAGCAGGCACTTTTCAGACCAGATTTATATGACTCATTAAGATACCAATGTTTGAATGAGCAGATATTCAAATGAATCAAGGGAATCCCATCCTAAAAGCACCCATTTCTATTAAAAGTCTAAACAAGGAGTCAGGACAAGTAGTGGAAATATAACTTGTTATCTCCAGAGCATGTAAATGAATGTACCTTAAGTGTCCTCATTAAGTATCCAGTGAATCAAACTTAGAGACAGACATTAACTTTGAGAAGCTTCAGATCAGGGCCTGTTTGAAGGTTATCAGATTTTGTTTCTATTTGTTCAAAGGCTGGCATAAGAACAAGCAAGCAATGTCCAAATAGGAGAAAAGCTTCTTCTTTGTTAATATAGCATAGGAAGAGTTTATTATCTCGAAATTATATGATTATATTTTAATAATATTTTAATTTTTATTATTAAAATACCTGTACACATTCTAGCCACAAAAAAAAGTTAATAAATCTTTACATATTGTATTGCTGCATTATATGCAACATTGTATGTGTGCTTTAAAATACCCCAACCAAGCAAAGCACTGCCTTTTAGGAAACACATAAAATACAGAACGACATAATGGATAAGACTTCATGAGGTTTTGAGAGATTCACTTTAAGAAATTATATTCAGAAAGAAAAGGGATTAAAGAAGGAATGACAAAATTACCCTGCGGGAAATGTGAAAGTTTGAGGAGCAAACCTGCAGATGATACACCCAGGAGTTCCCCTACAGCAAAGACAATCCTCAGGTACCGAGTTCCCTGACCTCACAGCCCTTTTGAACTGACCACAACAGAATGAAAATGAGAACCTTGCCCCCTGTTTTCTCAGAACAATGGCTCTTGGTGCTTGATGGATCTCACAGGGCCATAATGAATTCCTGTGAAATGACCCTATGTTCCTGTTGCTGATGTGCTGAAGGTCCTCCAAGGTGCTAGTAAACGTGGTATCCAACAGGTTTTATGTGTAGCTGAATTTTCAGATTGCCTCTGCAGGCATCCTCAAAGTAGACTCTTGGTTTTATAGAAATCAATGTCACTGAAGTCATTGTCATTACTAGGGTCAGGACTCAAAACTATCTTCCACCTAGCTCAAATCTCTGGAACTCTGATATAAGAACTGAGTTTTTCTTGCATTATCTGCTGCATTTAACCCCTTAACTTTGATTGATATACTGCATCTTATCTGATACATACAAGCAGAACATTTAGGAGGCAGGTTCACATGATGCCTTGTTTATTGCAAAGTAGAAGTTATGCCTTCATTTTATTTTAGCATTTTTCTCTGATTATAAAATGTTCAGCCATACAGCAGGTTGGAACATGTAAAAACATGCTGGGTTTATGAAAGTGAGAGAAGTTAAAAACTTTTACAAATGATGATAGTTTGTCCTCAAAAATCTGTTTTCCTAGGGCAGTATTTTTTACAATCGTATGTGAGAAAATGCCATTTACCAAGCTTCATTAATAACTTTATTTTAGCTGTCCTTGTTCCCTTTGCTCTCTGAGGGTTTTCAAGAGGTCTGTGGAACCTCTCCACACTGCAAATACTGCTGAAACAGCCAAGAAAAACCTTATTTTTATTAAACAATTTAGTGTGCATTAACACTTTAATTTTAAAGAAGGTGAGAATTCCCTGAGGGTTCAATTATCTTAAACTATAGCCTACAATTAAACTGTAAATTTAAATTACAGCTTTTAAAAAAGGAATTTCTAAACCCAATATTTCCATGTCATAGAGTAGTATATGACGACATTTGGGAGTACGTACGTTCATACATTGTAACTTCACTTTTAATTAAGTACATAAAAACTGGCGGATTTTGTAATGAATGTGTGTTTCTGTAGTAGCCTTTTACGACATTCATCTGCCCATGAAAAAGGAGATGTTAGCACCGCAGCCTGTTTTGTAGAGTACCGCATCCCTGTAGGCAGAGCCAGCTCAACTTCAAAAGCAGGCTGATCCGAGAGCAATTCACAGTGCTGCTAAATCTCACTTCTCAGATTTTACACAAAAGCGAGTCAAGGTGTGGAGACAATGCTGTAAGCCAACAGACCAAAGAGATGCACATTTTAACTCTTCAGAGGGCCCGCCATAACATTTTCATAGGAAGAAAATCACGGGTGCTGATCTATGGGAGAAAAGTGAACTAATGGTCAGGCATTAAAGTCAATCAAATTAGGAATGAGGCACACACTGTCAACAGAGGTTATCTTCCTGAACATACTACGAGGGCTACTGCTTCTTTTTATGTCTTCCCATCAAACCTGAATGCCTTTTCAAATTCTAAACTAATCAGTTAGGCTAAATAGAGGGGCAACTTGATGAAATTCTGTACTCCGCGACACACAGAAGATAGGGCTAGGGGATCTCCAGGCAGCATGATGAAAATCCACGGGGTTGCTCTTGAGCCAAGGGACCAAAATCATGCACAGAGAGATGAATGTATCCCAGAAAGGACAGAGCAGCCATCTGTTCCCAAGGAAATTAAATAGAATTGACAAGAAGGACGGTTGGACTTAATGATCCCTGAGGTCCTTTCCGACCTTAATGATTCCATGGTTCTATGATTCTGTGAAAGAAAAGCACCTAACAATGGTGGAGACTATACTGTTTCAGTCCTGGCTTCCTCCATCGTGGCATGTCCAGAAAAGGTCAACACCAGAAAAAAAGAAGACAGAATTAGAAGTAGTTGTTAAAATGAAGTTTTCGTAGGATGTGATCTTTTGCAGGACAGCTTTTTTTCTTTCTAAAAATGAAAAACAAACTTTCTGCTTGGAAATTGGTCAAAAGCTAAAATTATGACCATGTTTAAGTTTAGTTTGTCTTTTAAAAAAAAATCTAAAAAAAGAAAGGAGAAAAAAAATCCTTCCCTTTCCAACCAACTCCACCGTGGTATCAAGAAGCAATAGCTATTTAGACTAGAGGTAGGTAGACATTAATTATGTAGGTAAAACCTCTCAGAACCTCCATTCTATTTTAGACGACATCCGTTTAGACAATCACATAGCATGGGAGTCAACCTCCTGTTACACAAGCTGTCTTTCACAGAATGTTTCTGTAGCAGCTAAAATGGCTTCTATAGACAGAAGTGACTAAGAATTACATTAAAAAATACATTCAAACTCTTTATAAAACTGCACAAAACTTTGTGTTTAGTTTAGACACAGGTAAACACCAATTATCTCTCCCTGAGGACCAACTCTCACCACATTCTGCCTACAGGAAAGGAGGGAGGGTGAGGAGTCCGATCTCAGGGATTAAGAAGGGCCTGAGTAAAGGTTTCATGTTTCAAGACACCAAATAAGCCAAAGTCTAAATAAACTTAGCCCCTGAGTAACGCTACTACAGGATATTCATTCATGCTGCTCAAAAAGCAGCCACTTGTTCCATTGCCAGACACCCACAGCCGCAGTCGTGTTTGTTTAAATGAGGAGGGTGTGGACCCTCATCTTTCCAAACCTTGCTGTAGCAACCCAATGTTTAGAAAATGCTGTCATAGGTCTGAAACATGTCCTGCATTTGGCAGCTTGCTAAGGCACCCTAGCCATGTTTCCAGGCTAAGGATTTACCCTGTGATTTTTCTGACCACTATCAGCAGTTCTGGGAGTTTCTTCTTTTCTTCTTATTTTGTTCCTTAGCAGTAATTTACTTTGGATATAAAAAACAAGCAAACAAACAAACTGAATTTAAAACACCTAGTACACATCATGTTTTTTACTCCTGAGAGGGGCCACAGGATCACAGGACTGTAGGAAAAATCAGAGCAGAGAACTCAGGAGGTCAGCTAATCCAGCTTGTTGTCCAAAGCAGGGTGAGCAATGAGGTCAGACGAGGTTACGCGGGGCTTTATGCAGAAAGATCTTGAAAACCTCCAACAATCAAGACTGCAAAACCTGTTGGTTAGATGATACAGTGCTCAGGAGTTTGCAATTACATTCCTTACTATGTCAGAAACAGAGCTGGTAAAAACTTTTCAACATCAATTCACTTACGCTCAGCTGCAATGCTCATGAACTCTCAACTTCAATTAAACAATATAAACCAGGCTGCTATTCGAATGACTGCAGTAATTACTGTTGCCTTGTTTCCCCTCCTCTAGCAAACAGAAATTTTAACAACAGGACAAACAGCTTTTTTACGCTGCATAATACAACCAGAATGAGAACTGGTGGTAAGGAAGCAGAGAGTGTGTGATGTGATACTGCTGGTTCAGCTCCCGGTGAGGTCCGGCAGTATGGTGTGTGTCGTATGTGAGGGGCAGGGGCAGCGGGAATAAACCTGAGGCATTATCCACTCACAACAGCAGTTAGAACGCACGAATGGTGGTTGGTGGCCAGTGTAAGAATTGTTTATGTCGCGTGTACAGCAGTAAATGCTACAAAAGCAACTGAAAAAGAGCAATAAAGGGATTCTGATTCTATCAGAGTCGGTGCTTTAATCTGCTGCAGGGTAAGACAAAAAGAAACCTCACGAAGAAACTGAGAGTTCATAACAGGAGTATTGGCCTGCTTAGCTGAGAATTTTTAAGTCTGAATTTGAACATTTGTATTACTTTCCAAATCCTGAGTTGGAGAGAGTGACAGCTGTAAATCACACACCAAAATCTTCATGGGACTAACAACTACAGGATAAGCTGGACAGAGGTCCCAGAGAGACCAGCAGGCAAGGACACGAAGCCAGCCTGCAGGAGGGAGGAGACCAGGGCTTTGCAGAGGCTCCGACATCCACAGCAGGATGAGGCTGGGCTTCCCGCAGGGTGCCAGAGACCCCCCCCATGTTCCGCCTCTGAGCAGCAGCTGGCCTCCACAGCCAGGGACCTGGAGCACAGACCAGCTTCTGCAGGCTGCCACCAGTCACCACGCAGCACATCAAAAGCGACGGAAAGGCTCCTCAGTTGCAAATGATTCGCCTGAGACAGTATGAGCACTGCTGTACAACTAGGTTCAGCTCTTTATTCACTCAATGGGATCCACCTCCTTTTCTCCCTCTCCCTCCCTCTCTTTCCTTCTCTTACTTTCCCTCTTTTTTTCTCATTTGTTTTGTAATAGTCCTATTGTGTTTTATATAAAGTTTTTATGTACCTCCTCTAGATGTAATAGCTGGGGATCACTGACAATATCAGCAAAAGAAAAAGCAGGTTGATTCTGTTATGAAAGCATTATGATTACCATAAATTTAGGCTTAATTTTGGAGCACAGAGTGACAAATTAGAGGCATAATTTTGGGCAACATTGTAACAAATTGCTTTAGGAAGAAGACGCCACATTTACACTTTAAAATTCAAAATGTTTCAAATCAACATCAAAGAAGTGTCTTTATTGTTGCAAGAAGCTTTGTTTCTCTTTGTTAGGCACACCTAGATACCAAACATCTGAGAATCTTCAGACTTACGTCTTCCTTAGACACCTGCTGGTAAAAACTAGTAAAGGTGTTCTGTATTTCCCCAGACAGTCTAAGGCATCTCACACTGTCACACACATTTTGAAGCCTCCTAGATTCATTGTTATGCAAGAGACTACCAGTTACTAAATACTTAATTCACAAGTTCTTAGCTTAACTGGCATATTGTGTTCCTTGGGCACAAAAAAGCACATCATCCTGTCCTGTGTGATGGGTTCCATCCAGCTTTCTGAGATCTCTGCAAAAATTATTTACTTGGTTATTGACAAGAGAAAGGTATTTTTCAGGCTCTCTCATCTCTTATGCATAATGCAAGTTTGCACATACCAGCATGTCTAAGATTAAGTCAAGCTTCTTCATCCGTGGAAATATTTTTTAAAAGTTTTATCATTAACTTTCACTGCAGAGTTCACATTCAAAGAAGGTTAGAAAACACTTCAGTGAAAGGTTCCAGGCTTCGGCAAATGCAGCTACCAACCAAGTTCCCAGCAG
>NW_010116097.1:10769-14851 GCF_000699245.1 Pterocles gutturalis
AGATAACCTGTGAGATACCAGCACCTTTTATCCTCACTGTTCCATCTTTCATGACAGGATAACTCAGATTACTTTTGTTTTGACACAGATCTGAACAGCCTCAGCACTGCAGTATGCACCTCATCATGGAGTGGGAACTCTGAAAAGAATCATTCTAGCCTGGCACCAGGCAGGTACAAAGACATGGTTTCACAATACTGAGACACACAGCTGAAAACATTAAATCCAACATGTATGCACAGCACTGGAATTCATAAAATACACCCCAAAACCTGCAAATCCTTCCTATTTCAGTACCTGACTCTCCCCAGGTGCAATGGCTGAAAAGCCAATGTTCCTGTAGCTAGGCATGTGCACAGGGAGAGGAAAGTCTTTAACAGGGGTTCAGAAAATAAGCATTTCTTCTCAGAGCATGCTTATTCTATGACTGTAAAGGCATACCCCTGTCTGTAGTACGTAATTCAGCTGTGGGACTCCTCGCCACAGGGATCTGAATTTTACATGGGTTCAAAACCAGGGGGCAGAAATTCTTGATGGACAAATCTGTCAGGGACAGAGTACAGAGGTGCCACATCCAGCTGAGGAAGGGCTGAGTCACCCGTTCAAACATGCAGAGACTATTCAGAGGGTGTATCACCCTGTGTTTGCTCTGCCCAAGCCCTTCCCTCAGCGTTTGCTATCGACTGCTGTGAGAGAGGGGACACTGATGGAAACAGACCATTGCTCTGATGTACTGTAGCTATTCACATGTTTTTATAGCCTGTTGACAAAGGATTGCACTTCTTAGCGAGCTCTCCAACATCCCTTGGTAGTCCACGTATCTGCAGTGAAGCCTTTAAAGCCATGAGCCCAGCAAACACAGAACTCATCCACAGGGCTGGGGGCAGTGCTGACCGGGTATCCACTCTGTTCCCCAAGGACATTCACGGCTTCTATGCATGAGGAAACAACTAGAGTTAAAAAGAAAGACTCCACAAAGCCCCAGTGCATTGCCTTGCCTGAGATTCACTGCAGAGGTAAAACTAAACGCCAGTGACAGAGGAGAAATCTGAGTCCGTGTTTCCCTGCACAGATGAGTGCCCTGCACAGAGGCCAGCTGTTTAACACATGTCCAGCACCATTGCTACTCCCGTTTCCTTCAGGAAGAATACCTTTAAGAAAGGGATTCTAGACATCAAGATTGCTTGTACCTCCAATCTATACTTCGCTGGCTACCACAACACTGAAATGTAAGCAATACAAAGCCTAAGTCACTTCTCTGAATCTAGCTGAACATTGCCACATCACCCCGAGGAGTGCTTTGCAGAGGATACAACACATGCTTCCTGTCCTCCCATATGAAAGCAGTGCTGCTATCTGATGAAAGTCCCGAGCTTTCTGCTGTCATGGCCCGTGACAAAAATTGAACAGCATGGAGTGCTCCTGCTAACAAATGATAAGAAAAGCAGGCATGATGAATATCTCCCCTCCCAACATAAACTCCCAGGGAAGAATCTCCACAGCGACAGGGAGCCCTGAGGCATTTGCAGCAGACAGAATATTTCCAGACAGATGAAAACACATTGTACTGCCAGAGCCACATAAACCAATTCTGATTTGGTCAGCACCATCTTATGCATGATTTAGTAATGATTTTGTATTCAGCCTTACCGTAGAGGGACTGCACAGCTCAAGGCATCCTAATTCTTTTCCTTTTTGATTTACTGTAACTTGCTGTCTTCTGGGAAATCTGAGAAATTTTTTGCTTGGATGCATGTGCATATCTTTTCTTGTCCAAATGATCTGATACCTTAACTTCATGTTCTTCCATTTTTTAAATTATCGGCCTAAAATATAAATATCCTTGTTAAGCATTTACAATATAAAAATGCTGTATGCTGTAGTGCATATAAGGAGACTTAAACAAAATTAAAAGTAGATATTTCAATCTTCACTCGCTGAACTCTGTTTATGTTACTTCCAGTTATTTATGGCTAACCAGATGATTCTTGTATTGTGAGTATGAGCTGTATTTCTCTGCTCCTTTCTTCTGTTTATCTTGAAAAACCAGACTTCAAAAGTCAGATTCTTTAAAAGCGCATAAAGAAACAAGGGTATCTTGTAATATTAATTTTAAAAGACTGAAAAAAAAGATGTCGGAACCAAGAAACAGACAGCTTTTCTATTATGTCCTATAAAACATCATAAACTGACAGAAGAGACATTATCTTGCCCCATGAGGAAATGCTGCAACATAAGTTAGAATCACTAATATATTTTCCCAGGCTACCTTCTTCATCTCCTAAAGTAACCCTCAGCATTTAGGGTTGCTGTTTAGTACAGGTAATGTTAAACAGTTTAAAATGTGTTCCTACATCATCCCAGCTGTATCCTGTCCGCACCGCTGAGTGATCATGAAAGCTCGCCCCACGGAGGCACGGCGCTGGAGAGAACAAGGCTCGAGTTTCTCTCCAGAGCCAGGCACCATCCAGGGTTTCTTTCCCAACCGGACTTCAGGGGAAAGAGAGCCACCTGCTGCTCTACACGAAACATGCTGCAGCGTGTCTTTTAGCTTCATTGTGTCAAATGTCAGGGTGGGATCTAGGGAAGGAGGTGCAAACCTTTGCTGTTCTCCTCTCTCGTCTGTGGGAGCAGGGTGCTGAGCAGGGAAGCAGGGTGCTGAGCAGCGCTGTCCCCACCTCCTTAGCCTAGCACAGAGCACAGATCCATCCAGCACTGAAAGCAACCAGGGCAAAAGTGGCTGAATACAAACAAAAAAACAATACAAAGAAATTAAGACAGAAAATACTTGAAATAGTTCCTATCAGGACTGCATCACAAGTATGACACAGAGCCTGGCAGAAGGGAGCACAGGCGGTAGGCTGGCCAGAAGCAAACCGTGCACGTTTACGTACAGCTATACACAAAGTCAGCCTCCAGGGAATAAGCAGTGATGTTCTTAGGTCAACGCTCCTCACACACTGCTAAACCTGTCTTTATGGATGTCACCTTTTGCCTTCAGCGCTGCAGCCTCGTAACCAAGCTGCTCTTGGTGCAGCATGTTGCTAAGCGAGGAAGATTCCCTCACCAGTGAGGGTCTGCAAGAGGGGAGAAGGAAGCAGCAGGGCTGCTGGAGAAATCCACAAAATCTATTGCAAGATTTGTTGACATTCTCTCATACCGAGAGTGTACATAGATTTAAGACACAATTCGCCTTAGTAAGAAGAAACAAGAGAGAGGTAAAAAAAGAGGAAAAGCTTTGTTGATTGGTGCAGCCTCTGAAGTCCCCTGTCCTCCCTGTGTTCTGATGAGGGGAGTCTAGTGAGAGCTTGGGGTTCAACCTATGGATGGAAGTGATCCTACTCACGACCCTGTGCAGCACATCCGTCCTGGCCCACCCCCCGACACTTCCTTACTCAAGGGTTTGGTGCCAGCACACTGGGGTCTAAATCTGGTAGTACGTACAGAAAGGTCAAGACAAGTACAGCATGTGGGAAAAGCAAAGCTGAAGTCTTCAAGTACTATAAATTATATCTCCACTTCTCATGAAATGTTGCAAAATAGGTTTGATGTGTGTTTTGCCAGAATAAAGCAATTGGCTCTCATTCTGTAATTTTGGCTAGAAGAGTAACTTCCAGGTAAATTTGACTCACGGAAGACACTCTTGGGCTAAATTTCAGAACCAGAGCAGAAATCCTGGTTTGCTTCACGTGTTCACACAGATGTAGTACAGTTCGACCAGCCCACAGCCGCAGTCGCTCTGTTGATGCCGTGCAAAATCGGGACGATGGCAAACATCCAGCAACGCCAAGGGTCCCAGCGGATGGCCGTGGGATGGCTGGAATGGCTCGGCACCCAGCCCTGGCAAGGGCACAGGCGAGCAAAGGCGAAACACCTCTGCTGTGCTGTCAGCTTTGACTAAATCGGTTGAAAACCACCGGTTTGAGAGGAAAAGCCCCATTACATGCGCTGTGCTGCTTATCGATCTATCCGGGTGTGTGCTAAGGACTCACTGCTGGAACGTGACTCTCCTGATGAGATTTGCCCTAAACATGAGGAACTTTTCCCAAAGCATCGACACCGGCTCCACCGCGACACCCGCC
>NW_010116098.1:0-470 GCF_000699245.1 Pterocles gutturalis
TCCAAACATTTAAAAGTCAATTAAAAAAATCTTAACATTGAGATACATCTGACAAAAATGACTGTTTTTAGAAAATACATTCGTTTTTAAGACTCTCACTACCTAGTGCTTTGCCTTCATCTCTCAACCAGAGGAGAGACTACCAGCTCCACAGGACTACTTGATCAGCAGAGACCCCACACTCTGAGGGGCTACTCACAGTCAGGTCTCAGTACAAAACACAACAGTCAAGAGCCAGGAGCATTTCCTTATAATGACCCAAGCAACACAGGAGACAACTTGCTGGGAGATTTCAAAGGGCATTTTACCAATGTCAGGATACTCTGTACCCTAGTCCCTGCCCAGTCTGACTCACGCTGTGTCCACACTGACATTCCCTGCATCCACCCTGCCACAGCATTCCCCCTGCCAGAGCTCCAGCGCTGGCAGCTACTCTTGACTGGACGCTCACATTTCAACAGCGGCGTGAG
>NW_010116098.1:539-805 GCF_000699245.1 Pterocles gutturalis
CCACCCCGACAGCAGACTAGCCCTTAAAGTCCAGGAAAGCTGCAGATGTTCAGGTGACAGTATATTGCAAAACGAGGGCAAGGTTGAGCCTGGAGAACCACAGAGCCAGCAGCAGGTTTTACACCAAGCCTCCCAACAGCTATGCACGTACTACCTAAAAGCTACTTTTGGGACATCTCCCTGCAGGACTCTCTTAGGCCCTACCATTGTGAGGACACAATGTTTGCCATGCAGACTGCACAAGCAGGATGCTACAGGGCTGCAGA
>NW_010116099.1:0-216 GCF_000699245.1 Pterocles gutturalis
CACGGGTGATGCTTTGAGGTCCTGGAGTCCCGTGATGGGACACTCAGATGTCACATTTGGGGTTTGAGGTTGGATTTGGGGTTTTTTTTTCCTATTTGCCACAAATGGAAAATTTTTCAGCCCACACATCGGGAAAAGCCAGGAGCAGGACCAGGGAAAGGCAGCCAAAATGTTCAGCAAGGGGGGACGACAGCGGCTCATGGGGCTCAATCATCT
>NW_010116100.1:0-607 GCF_000699245.1 Pterocles gutturalis
AGTTTGTGTCTTCTGAAATTGGTGACCTTTGGTTCAAGCTTTGGCTGGGGCATGGCCAAATGTGGCAAATTTTAACGAGATTGCTGCACCCGTCTGCAAGCCTGCCCTGGCTGAAAGCCCCCGTGCCGCTGCTCGGGTTAAGGGCATTGAATGACTGCATCCACCCTGAACAGGGGAGGATGGACCCTGAAGCCGTGGATTTCCATGGTTGTGTCTGCAGCAGGATGGTGGGCGTTGTGCTGGGACCAGGATCTGTTATTTCAGGTGCCAGGGGCTGGTGACATGTCAGAATGACCCGTGTCTGCCGAAGGGGATCTGCACACCGGTGGCACCTCCCTCGCCGGGGCCGTGCACAGGGCGGCATTTAAAGGCATCGGCAGATAGCTACCGTGACGGTTACGCTGGGGAAGTGACATTTGTAATTGCACGAGAATTTGGGAAATCGGTCATTCTCTCGGCAGCATGAATCAGAAGAAGCAACAAAGGAGCAAAGTGCTCCTCCAGTGCTTACCCCGCCTGGGCGTGCAGATCGGTGCTGAGCCGGGCGCCTTGCACCACGAGCACGGCCGGGGGGTGTCGGTGCCGCAGACTGGGGTGTCCTGCCCGC
>NW_010116100.1:695-4221 GCF_000699245.1 Pterocles gutturalis
AGAAGAGCCCTGGTAGGCAGCGTGGCGGAACAGGATCGGACCTGCTCTGGTATCCCCATCTGCCACAGCTGCTGGGAGGGACGACGGAGCGGAATCGCTGCCAGAGCCACCCCTCTCCTGCCTGAGCCCCCCGGACTGCTGCTGTGCAGGGATCCCCATCCCACACCTGGAGATGGAGGAGAAAATCCATCCCAGTGGTGGGTTTCCTGGAGCTGGGAGGGGAGCGATGGTCTGATCCTCCTGCGGTGCTGCTGCAGGGATGGGGCAGTCCTGTTAGCACGGCCGCTCTGGGCAGGGAGACGGGATCAGGCTTTCACTCCCTTAATCTATCAGCAGTAAGTATTTAGGAAGCACTTATCTCTGAAAAAAGCCTTATGATGGCTTTTGAGCTTAAAGAGCTATGAGACTGCTCAACTGCTCGCTGCTTTTTTTTTTTTTTTGCCCTCTCAATCAAAATACGAAGTTAAATTGCTGAATTCAGCCAAGAGAGCAGTTTTCTCTGCTGGCTGCAATGCTGGTATTTCCTTTCAACAGGAAGAGAGGGTGTTTTGGCCCACCCTTGATCCTGTTCTGGCCTTTGCCTGGGCATTGGGGAGTGGGGGAATTGCTGTGAGGGGGGGTCCAGCCTGGAGCCTGTGGGAATTGGTACCAGATTGAGGCAGGGAGCCTCGTGCGGGCTCGGAACCGGGATCTGCAGAGCTACTGGTGTTGCACCGTGGGACTTTGCTCCACAAAAATCTTTCTCAACTTGCTGAAAGCAGAGAGTTGCGCTGAGCACGGTTCAGTTTGTTCAGCTGGCCCCGAGCCACCCCTGCGGCCGGCTGGTAAAACCCCCGGCGGGCTCCTCGTGATGCTTGCGGGAAGCTGAGGATTTCATCAGGAGGGTGCCTGGGGACCACGGACCGATCGGACAGGGATGGGCTGGAGCTCTGCTAATGGGCTGCTGCGGATCACTTGTAATGGGAGAAGCTGCTGCGGGTGGAGACGTCCTGGGAGCTCCATCAGTCATCGCCTTCAATAACGCAGCAGCATCCTGCTCTTCCAAGGGAGACTCATCCGCTTCAGCTCCTGTAGCAGTCAGCAGCCAGGAGTCTGATGCTCCGTCATCGTCTCTCGGTGTTTAGTGCTGCGGGAAGCAGGATTGCTCCTTTCTGCCTTTCACCGCTCGAGTGACCGCGTCTTGTCATCGCCCGCAAGCGAGCCAGGAGGGAGCGGCAGCGCTGGCCGCCCCGAGACACGGGCTGGGGATGGAGGAGGAGAGGAGGTTGGGGGCTGTTGGGGTTCCAGTTTGCTGGGGGACAGGGGACAGCCCTCCCATGGGTCAGGCTCTGTGCTCTCCCAGATCGGTCGGGAAGCCCAGTAAAACAGCCCAAATGTCTCACTGCGGACTCTTCAGTTCAGATTTTCCCCCTGTATAAAGCAGAACTAAATGCTGATGCTCAGCAGGTGCTGCACAGAACCAGGTATCCTGCAGCCAGAGAGCGGGAGCTCTGGGAGGCTGGAGGGTGAGGAGCTCTGCTCGGGACGAGGCAGCGGCGCGATGCTCCAGGAAAAAAAAAGGCTGCTCCGGAGCTCCACCAGCCCCTCGTGGCATGGACGGAGCTGAGCCAGGGTGTCTGCCCATCCCACGTCACCCGGCCACTGTCTCCTGTGAGCGTTTGGTGGAGTTTAATAGGTGAGGATGGGCGTCGCAGGATTAAAAAGGCTGCGGGTGCGAAACGCCGCGTGGTTCGCAGTGAAGACAACTCACCTAGCTTGAAAGCAGCTCGCAGTGTAATGAGGCTGCAGGAGTGATTTTCCATCTCCAAAGCTTTGTCATGGGCAGGAGAGGTGCAGGTTGTGGGTTGGTGCTGCTGGGTGTCACAACAAAGCCAGGCTTTATTCCCTGGGAATCGGGGCAGAGCTGCTGTACAGGAGGGATGAAGGCTGAGCCAGCCAGCCGCCTGCACCTCACATCTTGGCTCTGGAGTTACTGAGGGCTTGGTTTGGTTTTGGTTTTTTTTTTTGACCTGTGTTGAAAACCAGGAGAATAAACCAATTCCATTCACTTCACGTCTTCTATGAAGAAGAATGAAAACAATATGAAGATTAAACCATCGCGGAGGAAGCCGAACTGCTGTGATTTCATTAAATGCTGGTTGTGATCAAGCCACGACTTCAAGGTCATGGCGGGTTTAGGACCTTGATTGAATCAGCAGCTCAACAACGAAGTTATATTGGTTCAAACTATTTATCAAATCGTATTAACGCTATGAACAATTGGATTTTTTCGTTGGGCTGGGACGAAGCTGACTGTTATTCATCCCAAACAGCGATGCTGAAGCCAGGTGTTTGGGGCGAAAGGCTGAGCCCGACGCAGGTGACGGGACTGTGCCGGCGAGCAGCCGCGGCGGTGACTCCGGAGGGGCCAGAGGAGCTCCCTGCTCACCCCACCCCTGCAAACCCAGGCTTTGCTGAGCCGGGCTGGGCTGCGGGGGCTGAGCTCAGCTCCTGCCCAGGTGCGTCTTCTGCTTGTGCACACCTCCAGCTGCTCCTGCAGGAATATTTTAAGGATTAAATACCACCGTGCCCAATAACCTGGGGGCTTTGTAAACTTTTGTAATTGAAACCTCATTTTGCTATTCCCATCAGGAGCAATAATTTTAGGTATGGGTCGAGGAGCTGTAAGTGGTAAGGAGTTCGCACAAACCCGGTTACCAACGCTTGTGTCAAAGTCAAACAGGGAAGAATTATGTAAAAGCTCAGTGGCTGCAGGTGACTCTCTCCAGGTTTTCTTTCGGTGGAGTTGGGCTGGGTGTGCAGACCCAGCGGGCACAGGGAGGAGATGCTCGGTGGGAGATGTCAGGTCGTGGGCAGCATCCCGGTGTCCCTCTTGCCGGGGCTGGGTCGGGACCGAGAGGGATCCCCGCTTGGGGCTGCGGCCGGGCAGGGGGTTTGCTCAGCCGCTGGCAGCATCCCTCCACCCCGGGCCAGATCCAGAGCGTGGTTTATGAAACCGGCTCTACAAATGGATAAGCAGCTGCTGCAGATAATGCAAAATGAATTCTTAAACATCTTCTCCTCTGGGCTGAGAGGCCTCGAATGACCCTTGCGGAGGGCTGGTCTTGGGGTTCCCGTGCCTGCGCTGGTCGGGGCTGTGTCCAAGGAGCGTTTAGGTACCGAACCCTGTGCATCGAGCTGTTCATCCAGGGGGTCCTGTGTTGCGGGGACGTTCTGAGCAGCTGATCGTGAAACCCCCACAGAGCTGGCTGGAGGAAGCGCTCGGCGGCTGGTTTGCTCTCTGTACGTTTTATGTAATATCACGTGTGTGTGTGGCTGGTGCTTTACGGGGACAGCGGCAGGACGAGGCTGATGCCCTGATGAACAGACCCAGCTCCAGTCTCCTGCCCTGCTCTGCTGGGAAGAGCCGCTGATGTCCCCAGGTTTAAGGCATCGCTCTGTCCAGCCGAACAGACCCACCAGCCTCCCTCTGCATCCGAAACACACCTGGGTGGTGATGGAGGCGGCCGGGAGGGGACAGCTGCCA
>NW_010116100.1:4300-4749 GCF_000699245.1 Pterocles gutturalis
TGGTTCTCCTTGGTCTGGCCCTGTGCCGTGGAGGGTTCCAGCTGTTTTTCCTTGAGACCATTCAACAGCTTAGGTGTTCTTCCTCTTTAATCAGCCTGACTTCTTCCTTATTTTATCCCATTACTTTCTAACTATTCTCCCTTGGGGTTCCCTAAATACATCCTCCCTCCTCTCGGTGTTTACTCCTTTCAGGTATTTCAGCCTGCCGCGTCAGTCCGGCACAGCTCGGGGTCCTCTCCCGTCCCCTCTCTTCTCTCTCTTTTCCCCGCTGGTCCTGACCCACCCGTCCCCGGGACAGGAGCCGGCGTTAGGAGCTGGTGCAGGGCACGGTCCCCTCCCTGCTCTGCGTTTCCCTTGATGCCGGCTGGAAGCCCACCCACCGCCTGCTCCCCTGCAGCGTTGCAGGTTTCCTGGGCTCAGAAGATGCCCCAGCCGTGTCCAGCGGGCCT
>NW_010116100.1:4761-5420 GCF_000699245.1 Pterocles gutturalis
TGTGGCCCCTCGAAGGCATCCTCGCTGCCTGCTGCCGGGTCCCTCTCCTCCCTTTGCTCAGCAGATGTGTCTGATCCTGGTGAAGATCTGTTGTGCTGATTTCTGCAGTTGTGCTCAGTGCATTAGCGTTAGCGCTGCCCTTGGCCCCCCTTCCTGACTGGTTTGCATGTTCTTGGCTTGGACAGAACGGTTTGAGATAATTTTTTTCCCGGTAAGGCTGCATGGCTGTTAAAGGCTTGGCTGGTGTTCAGCGACGGTGTTGCTGTTCCACCTGCGCTGACTGCGCTGCTGGCAGTGGGTGCTTGAGAAGAACTCGGGTCTTGACATTTCTGGGATGCTTTTCATCTTCGCACACCTCAGGCTGTGAGCTCTGGAGTGGCGCTGGGACGATGTGAGCGTGAGCAGCCGGACCTTTGCGTGCCCTGGCCGTTCTGTGCCGGGGATGACCGCGGCTGTTTGGGTTGGGGGCTTTGCAGCGTCTCGTTTCCTCTTTCATGTTTTCTTGTTCCTAATTTACTGACCCATTGGGGTAACTTGCTCTGGCTTCTGCGTGGAGATTCCCCAGCTGTGGCTGGACCCAGCGGGGCCGAGCTTTGCTCCAGCATCACTCGGTTCCCCGGGCATCTGCCAGCCTGGGGGGGTCTGAACGGGGGGATTCC
>NW_010116100.1:5540-5942 GCF_000699245.1 Pterocles gutturalis
CAAACCGACCCTTCCCGCTGTGCCGGCCGCCTTCACGCTGCTAATTAGGTCACAGCTCCCGGTGCATTGGAAGTGGATGCGTTCGGGAGGCGAAGGAGGGGCACAGGGGAGTTATTTGAGGCCTCTCCAACCTAGAAACCCAGAAAAGGTTTCTGGAGCTGTTGGGTGGCTCCAGTGTGTGCTCTGGCATTCGGCACGGCCGTGACCGCCGCGTGCTGCCCTGGCTGGCTCCCTGCCCCTCGGCGCTCAGGTCACCAATGGGGGTGGGTTTTTTTCTTTCTTCAAACTGGGATTTTTATTTAGACAATGCTTAGAATCTGATTTTGAAGCTGACAGCCTAAATCAGGGTCTGGATTTAAGACGCAGCACTCGAGTGGTACATGCTGGCCGGTGAGGTCCTGG
>NW_010116100.1:6151-6957 GCF_000699245.1 Pterocles gutturalis
TAAAGGCAGCGGTCTTTCAGCAGTGAGATCTTCTGTTGTGCTTTGCTTGTTGCTTTTTTTTCCAGTGCATCCAGCGTATTTAGCAAGGTTTTTATTTACGCTGTCTCTCCATGTGTTATTTGAAAGCACAGAGTTTTCATTTTGGGTTTGCTCAACACGCAGTGCCGCTCGCCATTTTGTGATGTAGGAGCGTGCAGAAACCAGGGCTCGGAATAAATCAATGGCACATCAGGCGTATTTACATAAAGTATCTAGAGTGCTGAGAACACTAAATTTAGAGCGTAGGCTCTCCGCGTGCGACTCGACGTGTTCTAACAGGCTGCAGCCAGCGAGCCAAGCCTTTCTCGGGCGAAATAATTCAAAGTGCACTTGCAAAACAAGATTGAAATCAGGGATGTAAATCAGGCTTTACCTTGGATGTGTAAGCCATGGTTACAGGCAGGAATCCAGCGTGGCTGAGGCGGGAAGCCTTTCCCTGCGCGGTGGGTGCAGGGGAGCTGAGCCCGACCTGGGGACACCTGCATCGCGGCGGGATGGTCCTTGTGCTACTGAACTAGACGAGCCGGCGGTGGACTCGTTTCACTCCTCACCTTCTCGCTCTTGGTGGCCCAGTTAGTAAATTAACTCGGGATGAGTTCAGGGTGTCAGGTCCACGCTTGCTCCCGCTCCGGCTATTTCGGGTGTCGTCGTTTCCTTCCAGAAATGGGGCTCTGCAGGAGGGGGAGCATCGTCCTGCGGCTTCCCTCGGGAGAGAAGTGAAGGAAAGCTTTTTCGGGAGCTGCCTGTGGCGCAGGGGTGTGGGCACA
>NW_010116101.1:0-13006 GCF_000699245.1 Pterocles gutturalis
GTCAGGGAAAAGTAGGACGCCGGTTGGGAAGGCGAGTCTCGCAGGGACGCTGTGCACGTGTGGCCGAGGCCGGGGAAACCGCTCCGAGCGCTGGGGCCACCCCGTGAGCACGGCCATGGGCCACAGCCCCCGCTCGGCACGGCCCTTCGCCCACGGACAGGCCTCTGAACCCACCGTCTGTTCATGTGCAGGTGTGGGCCTTGGTCTTCTGGTGGACTGCTGCAGGATACCTTAAAACTGACACAAGCAAACATCTTGGAAATACAGACGTTCCTGCTTTCCAGGGAAATAAACTTAACCTGCTCATAATAGGATGGGAACCTTTGTGTTCTTTCATGTAGTTACCAAATTAAAATATAACTCTAAACCTCCCTAAACACTGACTAGTTCAGAGAATAGGTAGGGTGGATATTTGCATTGAATGAAGTAGCTTCAGTGAGGCAGTACCTACTTAATTTTTTTCTTTACATCCTAAATCTATACTTTACCAGAGCTATTCCATTGCTAATTTCAAGATGAAAATATTTTTGGGTGTCATCCTGATCTTTAGATGAAGTTTTTCTGCCTCTGAATAACACTTGTTCTTTTACAAACATGCATATAATACTGGTACAATTCTTGCACAAAGAAAAAAGGGCCTCTCTTCTCCCCCAGCAGGATTTGATGTTTTAGGATTTCTCCCGTGTATCCCTTCTGTTTGAGAGTAGCAAGAGATCCACACAAGTATACTCTGGTTGATCCCAGGATGGCTCATGCAATCCTTAAATAGTGCTTTAAGATTACTTTCAATTTCTCACAAGCATTGTTTGATAGTATATATATATAGCAAAACATAAATTATTCTTGCTCCCTTCTTCCCCTCCCCCAGATAGGTATTTTTTGAAACAGAAGGAAGATTAATTACAAATATGAGCTACTTTGAGAGAGAATGAAATAAAGAACCACAAAGTTCTTGCTGGCTGTAAGCCTTTACCGTAATAACCTTCATTGTAAGGCATATTTTGGCCAGTTTGGGTGCCTGAGAAGTTGGCATGCATCATGCAGCAGAAGCAGGCACAAGGCTGTTCCACCAAGGGGGACACAGTTTTCTTCAGAAACTACCAGATGTCAGAGAATATATTTCTATCAGTAATTCTTTTCACAGTTGAACTGGCAGCGTTTTTTTTCTGCTGTTACAGTGACAGATCAATTATAACTGTTTTGTGAAGAAAGATACTGCTTCCTAGTAAGTCAGTTTTTACAGAAGTTGAGGTTTTTTTTGAGGATAGCTGATGCAGGTGTAGCGAGAGGTGTACCATCAGCTTCCAAACTTAGTCACAGATCTCCAGTGCACAGATTGCTTGCTGTGCTATTGTCTTCTGAAAAACACAAATGTGAAATTGAACAAAACAACTACTTTTGGTATTTTCAATTACATTTATGGTTCTCTCCCTATGTCTCTTTATGTGTTTTTGTAAACTCTTTTCCTTCAAAAATGCACTTACCAGCAACGTGCACATCAACACTACTGGAAATTCATATTCCACTCCTGCAAGCAAATCCCATGAGCCTGGCGCTGCTTACCCTAATGCTGCTCGTGTCCTTGTTTACAGCAGCCAGGACTGGACAGGAGGCAGGACACCCAAGACAGAAACTATGCTTGCGGTTGTGAGTTAAATCTGCTGGTGATCGTCCTCTGGCACCCAGACTAAGGGGAAGCAGAGCATTCCCTATCGCACCCCTTGGTGCTCAGCCTCTGAAGCTGTGTTGTTTGCCAGCTCCACTGAGAATAACTCAGTGGCCAGGAGCGGATGGAGAAATCGCTAGTTGGTTCAGGGCAAACATTTTTAGGGGTCTTTCTAACTGTTTGTAGGCATTCAGTTTTCATCAAAACATGCTCAGACATGTCAGTTGACTAGTATAGCCATAGCCAGAGAGACCCAAAGTGTGTCTGTGGAAATGTTCCTCCACCTGAAAGATCCTATATGCCAGTATTTTTGCCTGCTTAGGCAATGATTTCAGCTCTTTCATTCACATGCCTACTAATTCTTTGCCACCACATGCCACCAAGAGAGATTGTTGTTTCCTCATCCACCTTAAATGTCTGCGGAGGCTTCTCTCCACCCCAGTAATGGCCTTATGGCAGCTCTTTTCATCCACCCAACACACGATGGGCTTGAAAGTCTTGTTACACACGATACAGAATGCAAAGTGGTGATGATACAGCAAAAGCAAATGTGTTTGATGTTTAAATTGCAGGCATCAAAGTCACAAAAGGGCACAGGACCAGCATTAAAACATTTCAGAAATAAGTGGGACAAGAAGCTGTGTGTAATTAATCTATTTGCTGGCCATTATTTGACTGTGAGGTAAGTGGGGCTCATTTCTCCTCAGGAAGGATAGGAAATGCAGAGAAACAGTAACTTTATCTGGCTCTGAAACCTTCACATTTGAGTATGGAAATCATCGCTTAAGAGAACAAATAAATAAAAGCAACTGTGGAATTAAGGTTTTGTGCATGCACACAATTAAAGAAACCCCACAGTAAACATGGTTTTCTTTAGAGTATCATATATCAAAGCAGGCATCAAATCTTTATTCTTCTAATTGTAAATATCACTTTTAAACTAACTGCTTTTTTCTTCCATCTAACTTTGTCAGGATCACACCGAGATAAAATAACCTTTCTGCCCATGTAGTCTTGGATTAAGCATACCTCCCGAGTGTATCGGAGAGGTTTGTCATAGCTTCATGAACCCCTGAATTAGCAAAGGAAAATGTTCCTAATCTGGGCCATAATGAAAACCAGGCTTTTATGAAATGAAGCAAGTGATTCATTCTTCGAGATAATTTCTGCAGAGCGCTGTCTCATTAAAAATGATAGACTGACAAACTAATGATAATTATTTTAGTTGCTTCTCCTCTCTCAATGGTACGTAGTTAAAAGTAACAGCTGAAAAGTACATTGTGATTTTTTGAATATATTTAGACACACTAATAGATGTGGGTTTGCATTTATATATACTCATGGTCTTCATAGTTATATCTACATAGAGCTAATACTGGGCTATACTGATAAGAAAATTAAGTTGCGCATGTCTTCTGATGTGTTTGTAGGAATTGTTGTTTTCTGAAATAATTAACTTCAAAATAACACAAAGAAAATATAACAAGAAATGAATTCACTGTTACTTGCCATTTAGTTTAAAAAAATTGGAGAGCTGATCTAAAAAAAACCCCCAAACCCCTAATGTTTAAAACAAAGAAAAAAAAACATTGAAAATTAGTAGTTTGGAACAAAAATCTACTAGTAGATAATGTTATTTAAGGCTAGGCAACTGTACTGTTGTTGCTATAGATATATCAGTCAGCACTTACTGAGATATAGTATCAGGCCAGACAATACATCTTACTTCTAAACTTCTGCTGAATCGAAACCCAGACCATTATCAGTGTGGTTCTCGACACTCCACTTGTCCAACTGACTCCAGATACAGCACACAGACCAAGGGCCCGATGGGGCTGCTGTTGCTTGGCAGTACACCACTAAGTAACCAGACACTCTTCGTTCCCTTTTATGTAATAGCTATTGCAAAGTAAAAGTCAATACTATCTGAGTGGCCAAGAGTTCAAGGATGCATCTCACGGTCAGGTGATATGCTCCTGTACATGGGGTTATTCGTTTGATGCATGAGATTAAAACTGACATCCTGTGCTTCAGTAGTACATGTGTAACTCCAAACACCAACATAACCAAACAGCAAGGATAAAAAAAAATAGTTTATGACCCAACTGAAGTGACAAACTAAAGAAATTCAAAGTTTACTGAAACAGTTCAGGAAATTGAAAGCTTTGTTTAACTTTGTTTAGAGAACTGCTGTAAGAGACCAAATAAAAATGTAGGGGAACATTTACTACACTTTTTTATGCCAGGATTTTACAATCATTCCCCTTCCTTCTCTTCCAAACAAATTACTGAGTCAAAAAATCCCATATGCATATTAATAGCAACTGTACTAGTAAACTAATAGTTGAACAGGATGCTTCTGTGCACAGAATAACTGGAGATGTTATCTCAGAAGAAAGCTGGATCACTGTTCTGAGGTAACCTAAATGGATCCTGGACAATCTTTTCCCTGTTTCTCAAAGGTTACTTTCAAAAATCTGCAAGTTTAGTTTCTTCCAAGAAAACAATTGTTAACAATCTCTTTCTTTCTTTGCTTTTCCTCAGTGTTTTAAACAACTGCATTTTCTGTTACATTGTCTCCACAGGTTGGTATTATTTAGATCAGTTTTTGGTTTATTTTGGTTTTGTCCTTGATTCCGCGGTGTTGTTGTTTTGCTGGATTTTAGCATCTGCACCATCCCACTGCTTGGAATGATGTTGTTAAGGAAATGCCAGCATACTTGCTTATGAAGTATATTATGAAGACACATTTGGGCTATAAAGACCAACAAAGTTCACCATGAATGTGAAGAGGTCTACCTATGTTCGTCTTGTATGACAACTGGAACGCAGACACTTCCCCTTTTACCACGCACAGTAAGAACTGCTAGGCACTTGTACCACCACTAACCTAAACGGAAGGCATGGGCCCATCCTGAAAACTCTGCAGGATTACACTAAACTTATTTCAGTTTTCCAGGTTAAAACCAGATATGCAGATTTGAAAATATTATTTTTGATAAGCAACTTTAAATACCAGAGCTCAGTCAGATTAAGCCTTGCTACATTATTGCCTTTAAAAATGCAAACTTAAAAAGTGGTGTGGGTTTTTTACTCTAGACATACTTGCTTTTCATAAGACTTGGAAAACTAAGGTTTTATATGTAGGAACCATCTTTTATGCTAGATGGAGTTTTACATCTATAACCATTATATCGGCTATGCTTACATGAAAAGAAAGATGAAGCTTGATGTACAAACCTTATGCAAATATGCCTGTCATATACCTGAAAACACCAGGAATGATCAGGCTGGTTTTTAAGGAAGCGGACATTTGGAGCAGGGATTGTGAGTTCCGAGTCATCCGGTGAAGATTTGCCACTATCAGAACAGAACTACCCTTCTTTTTAGAAGGTGTTGTGTCAAACTGAACAGTAGACAGATCCTAATGTCTCCAGCTTAAATCTGTGAGCAGTTGTATTTGTCAAGAGTAGGCATTAAGCTTTGAATAGTCTGATTTTTATGGGTGTAACGGATTTCAGTTTTGTGGCCTTTAATTAATTCCAGATACAAAAAGCTTCTAAAATAGCTCTTATTTACCATGACTTATCTTGCATCTGTTAAGTAAAAGTGAAAAACACTATAAAAATACAGATCGTACTTAAGATGATTTGTAGTTGAGAAAGTGTATGGTAAGAAAGAAACTACTTTGGGAAGTCAAATGTATGCAGGTTTAAACCAATTCACTTTCCATGATGAAAAATACCAGAGGGCTTTCTGTCCAAGTTGCTAACAGAGACAATTTTACATAGTCCTTTCTTACAGTTAACAGCAGTTAAAACTACTTAGTTCTCTTCAATTCCCATGGGATGAATATTGACTGAACAATTACAGCTATAATCTTTTCAGTCTCCTTACAAAAGTTTTATGCAGAATTATGTCATTAAGACAGAGCTTACTGTATGTAACATGCTTATAATTCAATTGTGCTTAATGGCTCCTACCTACTTAATTTTACCCTTTTTTCTTCATATTTGGAATTTCATTAATGTTTTGTCACAGAAGTTTATGAAATAGATGACAAACAGAACATTTATATACATAATAAAACTACAGGAAGCATCCATATGCCTAAGAAGAATCAAAAAATCTTGTAAAGAAAACTATTTTTTATTTAAATTTCATGTCTTAAGCACTGTGACAAAGTATGGTTTTAAAATCTGTGTAAGTCTGAAATGTTTGTCCCTCACTCTGCCCTCTCTCCAAGTAAATGAGACAATTTTATACATATCTACAGTATTTAATAAAGATGTCCAAACCAGCGTAAGTTTTTACATAAATGTTTCAGCACTTAAAATAAAGAGAAACATTTAATTTGCTCTCACTCAGACAGCAAAATTAAATGGAAACATAATGTTCTGAAGAAAGAATGCATTAAAGCATTTACCTCTGTGGGGAAATGCAGTATCTTAATATGACGATTTAACAAAAACAACAGTTTAATTGAAGCAGTTAACTCTGTTCTTATTTAAATGCCTAAATGTTTGCCAGTTAATCATATCTAATTAATAATTAATCAGTACTTCTTTTGGAGTCTGACAGTATTTTTTTATAACAAATTATTGGAAGTTACTTGATAGGGTTTTCTGTAAATTCTTTGGCTGCATACATTAGGAAGTTAAATACACATCAAAGCTACTAGCTACAAGTACCCTAAAAAATAGTACACATTTACAGATTATACAGGGATCAGAGTGCAGATCTGATGAGAGAGTTGTTTTCAAGGACTAACTTACAACATCCATTTTTACATCCCAAACAGAAAGCTGTAGACAAACTAACTGAGATTCTTAGATTTAGAAATCTCTTTGCAGAGCTTCATGACCACCTAAAAATGCCTCAAAGTAAACTGTTGCTTTATGTAATAATGTTATCGCTTTCACCTGCAGTGTCTGTCTCCTCTTTTTTTTCTTTTGAAGAACGCAGACGTTCAAAAACTGCTCATACAAAGAACAGATATAATGGTTGTATCCCCATATGGAATTATAACAATTTTAGATTCTTTTACGTCTTTTGAAGATTTCTTGTAAGCAAAATATGAAAGCAGAAATCCAAGTCAGTCCTCAGAAAAAGCTTAGGGTTAGAGTGATTTTGTGAAAATAGTTAATTTTCTTCTTGCAACATTTCTTCTATTTCTTTATCCCAGTTTTCATCACGCTTTTCTGATTCCGTCACCACCTCATACTCTTGAAGCTCTTGTTGTAATTCCTTTTCCCAATCAGCAGTTTCTTCTACAAGAGATAAATGATGTGTAAGAATTAAATTGATAATATAGAATGTTCCTTATTTATATAAAACTAGATAAATTTGCATTGAGTCTTTCTTATATCCCCTGAACTTTATAGACAATTTTCCTTAAAAATTAAAGAAACTTCAAGATCAGAAATTTAATCTTCTTATTGACCACAGACAGCAATTAATTAATATACAAGTCTATATTCCTATGTTCCTATTCCTATACTATAATAAAGATATAAAAAGCAAATATGCAACTTAGTTGTAACAAGCATCCCTTTGCAAGCTCATTTCCTACAATCTGTCTACTATCAACTGAATCTCCCTTTGTACTTTTAAATCTCCAGAAAAAAAAGAATGAAGCTTGTAAATTTGTTGAATATACTGTTATAGAAAAAAAAAGAAAATCAAGACCAAATACTGTGGATAATTTAAAAAAAGAAGCAGGTATTCTCACAGACATTTGTGGCTAGGCAAGCTCATTTAATCAGGGTTAAAGGTAAGCATAATTCATACTTCAGGGCAAAAAAATGAGTCAGAATCCTGTGTTGTTAATCTCTGTTTTAATTAGCTCTACCTATCATATGCAAGAGTATGGGGGAGGAGATGGGTGTTTGATATGTTACGCATTAGTTAGTACTTCAGCCTAGATATAAAGGTATGTAATTCCATAGTCCAACTCAGTAAGGCCAGCTGAGATTTCTCAGAACAAATTACACACTAATGACTTATTGAAACACTTCCATCAAAAAGCTAGATGCAAGGAACTGATATTACTTTTAAGAATTCCTGAAGCTTGGCTATGTAGTGGAAAAAAAAAACCAAAACAATTTCAGAATAGAAGGATCAGCAATATCCAAAACACATTGTACAATGAATTCAGAAAACTGTATTATGATAAGCATCTACATATACAAGTGTCTTCATAGTAAAGAGGTAACCGTGTATGGCCAGGGTCACATTATCACAGATTGTTTTTATTCTTTTTACGCTGATATTAGTTCTTCTGAATTAAGTATAAGCTCCACTTTATTTCTTCTCATCATTCTCAAAGCTATTTGTTAAATTTTAACTGTTCCAAATGCATGTAAGCCTTTTACAGCAGAGGCATCTGCAAACTCAGAGTCTGGTGCAAAAACTGCCTAGCCCAACTTCCAAATACTGTACTTTACCTACAAGGATGTCAATTAAAGAAAGAAAAATTCATACGCGTAAGGACCTATGCAAGAGAAGGCAGGGAAAGAAGGAAGTAGACAGAAAAAAATACTCCGCTGTCACTTCTGTAAAAGAGCCATCTAGAAATTGTTAGGTTCTTTGGATTTAAACTCCTCACAGCTAACATTCCATATAAGATGTGGTTTGACTGTGGTAAGAATTACCATTAATTTCTGCAATATTTCATTGCAGGTAATTTAATACACTTTGAAAAACAGTCACAAATCTACTTTCCTAAATTGAATTACAATTTTTTTTTAATCAACCTATCTTAGAATTACTGTATTTAAGACGCAGAAGGTAATAATAGCTTTACCTTCTACTACTGAAGTCTCTTCTCTCTTTTTGTCTAGCACCAGTTGTTCCATTTCTTTTCTTAGGTCTTCCTGATTCAGATTACAGGCATCAAAAGCATCACTCACAAATTCTGATACACCTGGACTTGTGGAAATCTCTTCCTCATCCTGCAGTAAGATAGTTTTGTATAAGCTTATCCAAAAAGGGGAAAAAAGGGTCAACAATACATACTTCCATTCATGTGACTGATTGCCTTTTAGATAAGAGTCAGCAAAAAAACCAAACCAAATGCATTACTCTGACAACTCTTTATGGGCTATTTTTCTTTAAGACTACTTCTGTACAAACAAAGATGTTAGATAGCTATACTGAAAATGATCTGCTTTGCATCCTAGGCTCCTTTTTGTGTTCTCTTAACAACTTTAATTCAGTGTTTGTAATCTTCAGAAACAATAATAAACTCATAAGTAGTTGAGAACAGTACCTAAGGCTAATATTAAATTTTGACCACAATTCACAGAATCACAGAATGTTAGAGATTGGAAGGGACCTCGAAAGATCATCTAGTCCAATCCCCCTGCCGGAGCAGGAACACCTTCAGTAACGATTTCCTACACACAAATGAGATTAAGAGAGGACTGTTCTTTGGAAATCTTTCTAGCTTAATTTAGTCCACTGTATATTATTGGCAAGTGAGTACATAGCTCTGCTTATGCCAAGAGTGTTCTCTGGCACTGATTTTACAATCCACAAATGGACAAGGATCGTGACGTGTCTAAGTTAAAGGTTTTTGCAGTATCAAGCAAAACTCTTCTTGCAGTTGCAATAAAACAATGTTGCTATTGCAATGCATCATTTAGATTTCTGATACTTAAGCCAGACAACTGCTGAAGAGTTGGACAGAACATGGCATACAAATATATTTTTATGAAGGTATGCCTCATGTCTAAATACAATGGAAGTCTTCTACTCTAAATATTTTGGAAACGTCACTCTTCAGAGCAAAAACATGTTTTACTATAATGTGTAGGATACTAATGAAAGTATTCCTCAGATAAACTACTGTTTTTCCTACTGAAAATTAGTTTAAAGTGTATGCACTAAAAATTACTAACACAACAGAACAGCAGCAGGTTAGGACTATCAGATGTTATTATGATTTCATAGCACAACTTACTCAAAAGGATGCATAATTACCTACTAAGTAACAGTTTCACATACTAAATACCAGATAAAATATAACAGGATTCTTACCTCTTGAGATTTTATTTGAGGCTTTATGGTAACAGGTGGTGTTTTTGGCCGTACTGTTTCTATCAAGGAGAAAAGAAAGGTAGATTACATTTAAATATAAAAAGATCTCATTTAATCTGCATAGCTATTAAATGTACAAGAAAGTATTGTATTTTAAATTTTAAGGAGTCCTGGTGGTTAAAAGCTGAATTCAGCCACAGGTAAAGCATTTGCAACAACAAAACAGAAGAGAAGCAATTTTCTATTCTTAAGTAAGGCAAATATAGCAAACCAGTTCCTCATTATGACTCCAAAGTTAAATCACAGGAACTCCTCTGCCCTTCGGAATGATCCAAAGAACTACGTAAGTAGGAACAGTTGGGAATCTGAAAGAATGTCTTCTATTAAAGCACTTACAGATTGCACCACATGTCATGCTACAAAGGTGTAGACTTGGTCATGCAATCCAGTTACTGCCTATCACAGAAGTTCCCAAACTCCCCTGATCAGATACTACTCCTGACATGGGCAGTAGTTAGCTCTTAGGTATACCGGACTAGATCTGTACGCACACCCCTAAACGCACACAAGAAGAGTGCTCCGCAGCCTTACTTTCTTTCACACTGGCAAAGGAAGTCACTGAAAAACACAAACCCTTGGAGCTGTTCCCAATTTTCAATGAAAACTCACTGTGCATTCTGTATTCAGTAGCATTGTGCCAGAAAGACAATGACTGTTTACAAGCAAGGACAGATCTTTTTTCCTGGCAGGTAAAGGAACACCCCAGCTTTCCTCCTTATGCAACTAGCATGGTAAAAGAGTCACAATAAAGAGACAGGTGGCTGCAAGAACAATTAACATACTCGGCAGGTTGTGGTAGTGATGGGAGTGCTTGCTTAGCAGTTCTGTTTGTTTACACATGTATAGCAGCTCGGAGGTTGCAGCTCTGCTTACTGCAGCATGCCCGCCCAGGTGGACTCTTCCCGCTTACTCAGCAATTTCTGAAGGGGGAATTTTTAAGGTTTAATTTTTAAAATTAAGATCAGCTTTAATTAAAGTGATTCCCTAATTGGTAGTTGTCCCTGATTATACAGCTCATCTACTCAATGCCCACTGCTCTCTGTCCCATCTTCTCTTCCCCTTCACAGGCTTCAGAGGATCTGTTATTGCACCCAGCACCACAGCCAAAGAGGCTCCAGCACTCCCTGCTCAGGCGTGGCAGTAACTCTTTGCTGTTCAGCACCAAGTGCCCAAAGCACGACGCAAGAGAGGTGCCTCAAGCTCCATCTGCTGCTCTCATGCGGAAGTTGCACAGCAGCTCTGCATTGGGCCATGCACCAATCTGAAGTGACTAACACACCATTAGCACTGTTCTGGACATACTGGCCTGGCATCATCTGCTTCACTGCTCATGTGCTCTCTGCCTGAGATAACTTCATTCTCAAGTAAATAGTTACTAGAACTTGTCATTTTGTTATAGATCTTATACAGTATCTACACTAGAATGTGGAATGTCTTCTATTTGTCGCTTCTTTTTTCCTTCACATCAACCATGCTAATTTAAGTTAGTGAAAACCGCAGGTAAGGAGGAGGCAGACAGAGATAAAAATGGAGGGCAATTAATTCTATTTTATAGACATCAGTCAGCTTTTAGAAGAAAGTCTGAACATTATGAAGAGTTACCAACAGGCAATTACTTCCACTTCTAGTCTCCAACTAGGGAATCCAAACTTCAAAAATGCTATTTAAATAAAAATTAACAGATGACTCAGAGCTTCCCAAACCTATGTGAATTTCGAATCAAACTAAAGATGTATTTACTACAGTCTGGTAAATGTATCTTTGCCATTACAGAATACACATCCATTAGGACAGTAAATCTATCTACACAGCCTATACTGGTCTTCTGAATTCTATGAGATCCCCAATAGGCCAAAAGACAGCACTTTTTAAATTTTTTTTTTAATGCAGATATGTTTTGTTTTCAGTCATAATGGTAATTTTACTATAATAACTCTTTGGGTGTTATCCAGCAATTTTCTCTTTGACTGGCAATTTCCAAGGGTTTGGATAACTCACAAATAATAGTTTTGTTGTTCAGTAGGGCCAGTTACCATCTCTACAGGAGAGTTGAGACACTTCAATTAAAACAGCCATAGTTTGGCAAATGTGAGTACTGTAAAAAAAAAAGTGAAGTTATGCTGCTCTAGGAACTTAGAGTTTAAGACTGCCCATTTAACTACATCTTTAGCCTGCATAAAGGAAACTTTCAGCACTGTAATTAACGACAGAGTTACTTCTATTTGACTAGCCCATCAGCCACAACAGTAGCAGCTTTCTTTTTTTCTGAAATTGGTTTACTGAAGCAATGATATGCAGAAACAGAAATAAAATAAAAAGCTCAGTGCAAAGGAGAAGCACACTGATAGTAAACAGGCTTTGCAGAGAATATGCTTATAAACAACAGTGAAGAAAATATTTTTTTGGCAGAATTTGTTTCTAATCTTTCCAAATGCAACCTTTTCCTCTACACAAAGGACTAAATGCAGTAGCAAATGAAAGGATCCAATACTCAAAGATCTATTGTGAAGCACTACAGAAACCAGAGAAGAGTCAATACTCTTAATAGTCTATAATATAATCCAATCAGTTGACGCAATAAAAAAATCCAGAGGAACAGAAATCCAAAAAAGATTAAAAAAAAATCAAAACAATCAAGAAATGAAAGAGAGAAAGAAAGAAAGAAAGAAAGAAAGAAAGATAAATGCATTTAAATGTCAGTTAGGTGCAAAGGTTCACAAAATAATGAGAATACCAGCTATTTCCTGAGTTGATGGCACCTTCAAGGGTAACAGTAAACACAATTTGCTTATAGGAAATTAAAAAAAATACGAGCTGAATTATGTTGGGAGCATAGAAGTGATATGACATGAACAGGTAAGTAGGAACGATCCTAAATACAGTCTGCACTGAAAGGTAAAAACAAAAACTTTCTATGATTAAAGACTTACTGTAGGACATTTAAGAGTGGTTTTTTACACATGGTAAAAAAAGTAAGTCTCAACTTCCACAAAACTATCAGTTGTTTTTCCATATAGTGACATTTCCTCTAGTGCTGTTTCTATGGAGAGAAAAGAACATACTTATGTTGTGGTTTTGTGTGGTGGGTTTTGTTTGGAAGCAGGGAGGGGCCACAGTAATGGCTCCTGTAAGTAGCTGCTAAAGGGTTTCCCTGGACTCCAGCTCTCCTGGCAGCATGTGGTGGCCCCTGTAAGTGACTGCTAAGGGTTCACCCCCACTCCCGGCTCCAAGGTTTTAGTA
>NW_010116101.1:13021-18210 GCF_000699245.1 Pterocles gutturalis
TGGGGTGGGGGAGTCGGGGAAGGAGTACCACCAATCCAGCCCCTGTGAGAAACAACTGGAAGTTTCCCCAGCTCCAGGCTGGGCCCTCCCCGGCCAGGGCTGAGCCAGTCGGCGCCTCTGCGAATAGGAGCACAGAAGATGGGGATTGGCACGGCCCCAGGCAGGGCCCGGCTTGGGCGGACCGGCCTGGCCATCACCAACCTGCCGTAGCCCAAGCTACCCCTGGAACTTCCCCTGCAGCGCGGTGAAGATTCATCGTGACACACGGTTTGTCCCTTGGTGCAGCCCAGGAGAAGATGCAGCCGTGGAGGACCCCATGTTGGATTTTTGGAGAAAACCCATACTGGAGCCAAGCAGTCATTGAGAGACTGTGGCCCTGTGTGGGAAGGACTCATGTTGGAGCAGTTTGAGAAGGACTCTCCCGTGAGAAGGGACCCCACGCCGGAGCTGGGAAAGACTGTGAGGAGCCCTCCCCTGAGGAGGAAGGAGCGGTGGACTGACGGCACCCCTGGGGGGAGAAGGTACAGAACAAAGCCTTTGGGCCTTGGGAAGAAGGGAGGGGTTGGGGAGATGTGCCTAAGATGTAGTTCTCTCTCTCTCATTATCTTGCTTCTTGCTGTAAATAGTTAATACATCCAATTGGGGTTTTTGTTGTTTCTCCCAAGTCGTGTCAGTTTCTTGCCCATGACCCTAAGTGGTGAGTGAAACCCTCCCTGTCCCTGCCTCAGCCCACGAGGTTTTTAAAACAAAAGACTGTCCCGTGGCCCTTAAACTACAACAACTTACAAAACTGTGAAAACAGTAGGAAGATTCACTATCATGTAACTCTCAACTTCATTTTTTAACCTGCACATATTTTAAATTAAAGGATTAAAGGTACAGGAAAAAAAAAAAATCCACAATTTCTGTACTCCTTTACTTAAAGCAGTCTTTTGAACTATATTGAGCAAAAGAATTACATCATTGTAGGAAACACATAAATCATGTTGGGCTATCTCTATACTGTCTTTGTCAATGTTCCCAGGGAGGTAACCCTGGTCCCCACACCCCACTAGTGTGTGCTGGCAATACTCTCCTCAAAAGCTAGCATCCTCTGGAGGGCACATGGCCTATGGTCACTTTGTATAGATTTGACCTAGATCTCATCTGTGCTCCACGTAATACACTCAAGTGAGGCCATGACTTTTTTCAAGCTTACAGAGCCTGAAATAGCATGAGTAGTGTTTCTATGATTGACAGCATGCTGTTCAACATGGGGACATGCTGCAATGCTTAATTGTACATAGCCCATTGGGACAGCAGACAACTGTCCTGGACATAAGAAGTCAGAATTGGTGCCTCCTGATCTGGAGTAGATTGTGATGTGACCTGCCCTGTCAGCATTACTTGGATTTTAACTCTGAGAAAACTACTTTGTTCATTCTAGATGGGGACCTTGCCTATGCTAACACATGTGCACTCAGAACAGAATCTGTAAGAAACAGAATGAGACAAACTGACATCAAAGGCACACACTCAAAAAAAAAAGCTTGAGGAAACTACTACAGTCCTTTCTGAAAGGGTATCGTCTATATGCAACATGCAAGCCTGACTCTGTAATTCTGCTTGTAACCTCCCCTTCACCCCAAAGTTCATCTGCCTGTGTCAAATGAGCCAAGGCCTAGCTGAGTAAACTAAGCTCAGACTGTGTAGAAAACTATTGAGTTGTGCAAAAGAACTGTGAGAAAGTCTGTAAAAAGATAAGAAAAGTGAAATTAGAAACTCAGGCACGATTAGAAAGATGGGGTCCTTAGCAGTGCAAGGACTCAAGAGGAAAAATTCCAATATGGAAAGATATCTGAAAGGGGGGGAAAAGAAGTCAACACGGCAGTAACCAGTTGGTTGTCAGTCAGGCCAGCAGTGTCAACAGGACATCAACATTAATGGCTTTTGTGGATGATGATGATTTATTGATGTTGGGATATGAGAATCTGTTCCAAGGTGCAGCAGCCTTCTCCTTCTGCCTAATGTGTACCCAGCCTGCCAAGATTCTTTGGGTGTCTTACTAGGTAGGGGTGGTGAGCATACCTAGCTTAAGCTAAGATTTAATGAGCTATGGGTTGTCTTTTGTGTCTTAGCCAGTAACTGCTTTATACTCTTTAAGCTGCATATATTCCTGCTTGCAGAAGTTGTTCGCATGCAGATAAAGATGCCCAATGGTTCATAACAGGGTCAGTAAGAATAATCTGTATAAACTGATCAGTGTAACAGAACATGTCTATGTTGAAGTGGCATTTTCATCTCAAGGTTGAATCCCAGGTAGTCTCCTGGTCCCTGTCCTCCTCCATTTCTATAACACACTGTGTTCCTTTTCACATCCTGCATGTGTCTCTGTCTCCACCACCACAGTAATTCTAATCCTGTATCACTAAATTTGTTTAGCCTGGGCCCTAAGCAAACGCCAAGAGCAAACCGTATGCCAGCTGGCTGCGTTGGCTAGTACCTCTTGTCTTACCAGGTGAGCCAAATGTACTTCTTACTTCTTTCTGACAAGTCAAAAGACCACTAGTGGTCTCTTGAGCTGTTATAAGCCAAGTACAAAATTTCACCTCTTGAGATTTCCACTCTTCTGACAGAGTTGGCTGAAATGGGAAAAGGGCTTAAAAACACTAGGACCCCCCTCTTCTCCCATCTGGACAAACAGACCAAGTATGATGAGAGAAGGTCTGATCTCCAGGATAAAAATTTGATGTTACATGATATATACAGTCAGTATGCATGACATTAACTTAACAAGCTGTGCTAAAACAAATCCTTTCCATACCTTTCAGTTGATTATCCTCTTCTCTGCCTTTGTTGTCTTCTTTTCCTGCTGCTTGCTGTTGAGCTGCCAGTGCAGTGAGTTGTGCAGACTGTTTAATTAGGGACACCCTGTAGAAATAATTTCTCCAAAACACTTCCTCCTTTATGCTAGAGAGAACAAACAGATTTTTATTACTACATTTGGAAATATGGTTCCTTTTACCATCTAGCAATGAAATAAAATTACATATGCAGAGGGAAATAGTAGCTACAGCTCCTTTTTAAGTAAAAACTTTAAAATTTGTGATATTATCACTATGTAAAAAAAAAAAAAATTTATCTTGTATTTCTTGATCTCTTACAAGACAGTTACAATGGACTTGAATATATAATAATTATTATTATTTTTTTAGAAAAAGCTTAACAGCATGCAGCAATACATAACTTGGAAAAATACTATGCTGTTCCATCTCTCTTGCCAAATTATGTAAACAAACCCCATAAGCCAAATAACCCTGTTCTTTTCATTTACTCTCTAAAACCAACATTCTGTCATTGTCAAACTATATTCATTTACATCTTCCCTAAACCTCAGGTGAAACTGGAACATCTTTGAACTATAGGCAGAAGCCACTCCTAGACTGCAGCAAAACTATTTCACTATCTTCACATCTTTCAGCATGTCTGCAGGACCTTCAATAACTAGAAACTGCCATCTCAGAAATGACCAGCTCTAATAAGCGGGAGACTATCTCATTTCTTAGGTAACATTTTCCTCTGATAACCTGCCAGCAAACAAGAAAAGACCCAACTTTAACTCAGAGGGAATGGAAGCCACAAATGGCAAGGCCCATAGGGAGGAATGTGTGTAGGTCAAGGAAGAAAGAAAAGAGAGAGCTGAAGTTACCTTTCCCGTCCATGCAGGCAAACAGTGACTACTGAGACAAAGAACAGGAAAAAAAAATAAAAATCTATTAAGCAACAGGGCAGCATAGGCAAGGATAGCATGACCAGAGGCTGAAGACAGAGCATCAGAGATGGATCTGATGAAGACCTAGTATATGGGCAGAGCTTTAGGACTGACAGCAGCAAAAAACAGCAGGGAATGGAGTAAACAAGGAGCAGCGAAGGCTTATAAAAGGAGAGAAAAGCATACAAAGAAAGATATTTTATTTCCTGTTTCCATCTTCAGACAAGAGACTAATGTTGGGAACTCGTACTTAACAAGAATGAAACAAGCTTAAGGAGCAAAGTCTGGGACTGGGCAAAGAAGGAGAACCACATTGGAACAAAGCTGGGATCAAGAAGCCATACTGGAACTGCTGGGACAAAGACTTTATGGATCTTTTAGTTAGGTCCACCGGAAGGAACGCAGTCACAACACAGAGCTTTTCCCATTGCCTACTTAAATCCAGCTTTTCTTGCTGGCACTGCTGCTGTTTTGTGATGCAGTCTTTTACTATTTCTCCAGGGGGACTCTGACTATCTCTAATAACCTTTTCAAAGTGTCAGTTACACCAACGGATATGAACATTTTTGTTGCTGCATTTACCTTTGTTTGGGAAAAAGCTTTTCAATTAATTTGGCATACTGGACATGGAAAATTTAAGGCCTCTCCCATACTTAAGTCAACAGGTCCTTACTAGTTCTGAATTTCAAACAGATCTACTTCTGTTCTTTCCTCTAAGTGCTAAATTGCAATGCACATGCAATATTCCATATATTTGAAATTAGCAGATATAAAATAAATACACAGGAACTACATCAAGAAAGTGTCCTGGTTTCAGGTAGGACAGAGTTAACCTTCTTCACAATAGCTACTGTGAGGCTGTGTTTTGGATTTGTAAGGCTGCCAATAGCATACTAACATTTGCAGCTGCTGCCGGGACAGTGAAGGACTTTTCAGCTTCTCTGCTGTGCCAGTGTCTACAGGAGCAGGAGAAGCTGTGAGGGAGCACAGCCGCAATTACTAGCCTAGGATTCCACGTTAGGTATAGGATTGAAACCCAAATTGGCCAATGATATATTCCATATCATGCATGTCATGCCCAGTGTATAAATGAGGGTCTGTCTGGAAGTTTGTTCTCTCTCTCTGGGTCACTCCTCTCTTGGGGTCAACCCGCTCTCTCGGTTGGCTCTCGGTCTCTTATCTCTTTTCCAAGACTGCAGTTGCAAGACTCTCCCTGCTTTGGGATCATTAGCTGGGAACAGGCTGAGCCTTGATCATAGGGTGGTGACCAGTTTCACTGTGTATCATTCATTTGTGTATTTGTATATATTAGTTATTATTATCATCATTATTTTCCATTTTATTTTACTTCAGTTATTAAATTGTTCTTATCTCACCTCACGAGTCTCTTTTCCCTTTACCCCTTTAATTCTCTTCCCTCGGGGGGGGAGGGGGGGGG
>NW_010116101.1:18255-27608 GCF_000699245.1 Pterocles gutturalis
GAGAAAGTAGCTATATGGTGTTTTGCTGCTACCCAGGGTCAAACCACAGCAGTCCTTTTAAATTGAAGGACGTGAAAAGAAAAAAGGAGTAATTTACACATATTTACGGACATATTAAAAGTACAACCATACACAGTTAACAGCAGAAATTACTTACTGTTTGGGAACAAGGTCAAACCTCATCCTATTGAGAAGTTGATCTTCTTGTAACATCACCAGTGCAACAGGGTACATTTGATCAAAGTCAAAATTAAACTGCACACCTGCTGGAGGATCCCGCAGAAAATTTCGTTTATCCTTTGAAGAACATATTTATGGTCATTAGCAGATATCAGAAAAAGGATATCATCTTTCATACACAAGACCAGCAAGGCAATCCCACCTTTCACATAATTCTATTGTATCACAAAGCTGTAAAGCTATTATAAAAATAAAAAATTATATTGGGGATCTACTTTATCTCAAGTTGATGCTGAAAGAACTATTTACTTTTGCACATGATCATTGTAGTGACAGACACATTAAAAGCAGTATACTGAAAATATGTAATTTAATAGTTTCAGCCAACGTTACTTTGGAAAAAAAAAAGGAAATTTTAACCTCTCTAACAGAAAAATTTCATGTCTTACAGGGAGTGAAATACTTACTGCCGATAAGGCCAGTATTTGTTGTTGAATTGTCTCTTCTTCATTGCTGTCTACCCAGGGAGGCACCGCTGCTTCTGTTATTGAAAGGAGGAAAATAATTGCATGTATATTATTTAAAAAAGAAAACAAAACCAAAAAAACAAAACACCTTACATAAAGTAACATATAATTTCACAAAAGTAAGCAGACTTACATCAGTAAGCCACTTCATTGTTCTTTTTTTCCTAAACTAAGCTCGTGGCATAAGAGAGAAACTCTAGGAATGGATCTTTGCTTATCAGAGGTTAAAAAAACATTAAATAGTTGCTGATTCCTGTTATTGTAAAACTAAAACTGTGGGCATTTCTTTGCAGTCTGGTCAGTCGGAACTTGGTGCCTCTTAGTTTAGTTACTGAAGTAGCGCTGTATAACTGGTTACGCTGCCTGCAAATAGAAATTTCTAGATTCACTTTAAACATGTAAACTTTGTTTAAATTAAGTTTTCATAATAATTTACTATTGTATTAATTTTCTAACACCCAGAAGACACCAATTCTTTCATCATAGAGAAAAATAACTTTTAAGTTTGTTATAAACTACAACGTTATACACTGAATAAGCATACTCAAGTTCCACTGATTTTTATATATTTACACAGATACTTCCAAAATAGATCTGTAGGCTGTACACAGAGGAAAATGTACAGAAATCTATTAATCTTTTCACTGTCAATGCAAATTCAGCCTACAGAGATATGATGATGCACCTGGACCAGTTAAAAAATAATTATTGTGCACTTAAACAATGCTTATTTGCCTATGCACCTGATATCAGCAAGGTCTTTCACCCACATGGATTCACATCTGATGCTAATGCTTCTTTCAGTTATACCATCTGTCACTCCTTTTGTCAATCTACCTACCTATTTTCATGAAACTTGTACAAATATATTAACAGAAGCCAAAGTTTACTAACAGAGACAAAAAGATAGAAATACAGACATGATCACATAAGTAGTCTTGCAAGAGGAAACCAGACTAACATGCTAACTGCCAACAGTATGAAAAATTTTATCATGATCCATTTAAAACCAGCTCATTACAAGAGTTACAAGTGTAACAATAGAACCACTAATTATTCAAACTGTTAGAAATTATTGCATTCAGGTAACACATTGAAACACGACGTACAAAAAAAATTGTGCTTATTTTAAAGTCTTAAATAGATCCATTAATGTCAATAGTACATGGGTAGGTAACTCAAAAGGCTTTAGATCACAGATAATAATAAATGAAATGATTTAAGGGAAAGCAAAAGAGCAGTTATGCCTTTAATCTAAGCAGAGCAACTCCTACAGCAAAACTAATTAAATACTATAGTGCAAACCCTAAACCATGTTTTTCATTCCATTACAAAAATGGGACATGATTGCTAAAGCGCAAAAGGAAGGTAATCAGCCTCCCTGTTTTCAGTAAATACACAGCCTTAAGATTGAAAACAACAATAGCAGATCAGCTTTGCTAGCACAGTCATCTTTGAGTTAATTTCATTAAGCTGATTTTGGTTAAAAAGGCAAATCTAAACCAACTGGATAATGTAACACTAATCTCACTTAAAAATGTCATCTTCCTATTCCACAATATATGTTAAGATCTGACATAATATTTTAATTAAACAGTTTTGATAGTTTAAGTTTAAATATAGCTCAGTTATCCAGCTTCTAGCAAGTTTTAGCTTATGCAATGGTATACATTTAAAAAAAAATACATTACCTGATTTTTTTGTTTGCTGCTCTTTGACAAATTTTTTCTGTTCCTTCTGAAAATCTCCAATAATTGTCTAAAATAAAAAATAGGGAACTACAATAAAAATATTAACTCACATTAACTCAGAAAGTGCTTTCAAACACACTGCAATATCATATTCCTATATCCCTAGTGGCTATTTTGTAAGTTAATTAAAGGTGTTTCATGCAAATCATACATTCCCCTTTACCAAACATTTGATTTTGCCTTTAAACTGTTGTGCACGCTTTCAAAATTATAGTTTTATCAAGTTCAGGGGACAAAAAAAAGAAGGAAAATCCTATCTGATAATTTGAACATCTGTAAACTATGCATATACACCTACTGCCTTACCATATCAAATACAGGTAACATAGACTAATTGTTTATACCTATTTAAACATGTTTTTAAAGCATTAAACACTTAAAGATATCATTGGCCTTACAATCAAGTTTCAAGAGTTGGCTAAGAAAAATATCCATTACAATAAATCAGGCTTGTAGAATTGTTAAATATGATTTTCAAAATGTCTGCTTATCTGAAATAAAATCATGTCTCCATTTATGTTGTGGACAAATTTTCATTAAAAAATTATGTTCAGAAATATCCTATATTGAATTTAGAATTAAAAAAATTGAGAATGGTCTCAGAAGTTGGCATGCCATAATCTAGAAGCCAACAGTGCAAATGTCATTCTGCAGTTGACAGCAGAGACAAAAAGCCATGAAGCTAGAAATGAGTACTTAAAACCATGCACAAAATACAAATTTTATGCAGTGAGGTCTCTGGCTTAACAGGTTACCAAAAAGCATGCAAGTCTTCAAGCTAAATACTGATAAATTCCTATGGGTTTTTTTTTTTTCCTTCAAAAACTCAACATTTCAGTTTAAGATTAACACCAGTGAGAGAACTATTGTAACGCCTGTTATACAAATAGATCTTCGTGGTTCCTCCCGGTTATGAGTTATACGAATTTTGGTATTTATGGAACAAAATAATTTATATGGTATAAGAAAAAAGCTTTATGATGATACAGCTATCATCCTGTTTCTACCATATGTAAACTCATTAGTCAAAACAGGGAATTCATATTACTCTAAGGCATTCACAGAAAAAAGAAAATGGTATTTCAGGCATAAAATATGCTGTAGGTACCTACAGTTTCTTATGAGCATTTTTATTTGTGTATTAAATTACCAAACCTTCCTACTCAATTTTTTTTTTTTGATGTGGATCAAAATTATGTTAGACTCTAATATACTGCAGTAGGAAATATAACTCTGCTACTATATTTAAACAGTTGTCACTAAGAAGTCAATGAAATCTGGAGACAAAATTCAATCATAACAGAAATTTAGAAGTGTCATTTGATGATTATTGTGGAAGACAACATGAACACTAATTATACCAAGAAACTGAACTTCATTGTATTAAAAAAAAATAAAAATAAGGCAACATTTAAGTTCCCCTACAGAGGTGCCTGAGAGACAGGAGCAGCAGGAGGGGTCTGGCTGCATCTCCCATCTCTGACATGCCTGGATGCACAGTCCCACTACACCTGGATTGGGTGTGGCCAGTTCCCTTTCCCTTCCGCTTCCAAGCTACCCATGCTAATGAACACAGAACACTACATAGCACTTACTGCCGCCTTTTTTTTTTTTTTTTTCCCTCCCCCTGCCAAATTCATGACTTGAAGCACTGGAAGAACACTTGTTGGCAGAAGTTAAGCAACTGGAGCTGACAGCAAAGAACAGGCAAGGCAAGAGATAAATGGCAGGGTCAGGGTAAGGGAAAGAACAGGACAATAGTAGGTTGTTTCATTAACTCACTGGGTCTTATGAAATCATACCTGTGTAGCTCTAGGGTCCTAGGTATACAATACCCACAAAGCTGACCTAATTCTGCATCTTGCTTCAGAGGTGCATTTAAGACACAAGCTATGGCATTTCTCTTTCCACCAAAATAAACTGGTGAAAAAAACCCAACCCACAGATCTCTCAGACATCCCCCACTTGGCCTGTCTCTACTAACCCTTCCAGCCTTTCCTCCTATGTCAGCATTTTTCATATTTTCTTCTGGTCTTTCTCCAGTGTGTCTACATCCTGAAGGAATGGAACACAGGCGCAGTACCGAGTAAAGCAGAGTGGCCATTTTTTGGCATGTCTACCCTGAATAAATATTTCAATTACATAATTTATCATTACAGGAGAGATCTGCTTTTGAAATATGTAATTCCTAAAGCCAGCTTAAAGAAATATTATCATGTGCCAGATTTGCTACACATTACAACAACAGTAAGCAAACAGATCTTTCAGATCAAGCATCTAGAAATAAAATACCTTATCAATGATACTGTCAATTTTTCCTTCTTCTACAGACTTCTTTATTGTATGTGCTGTTTCGGCAACAGATTCAGATATCTTTTTCGTAGCAGCAGTGGCAAAATTGAAGAGGTAACCTTTCACAGATGAGAAGAAAAAGAGATAAAAAAAATCTCTTTACATCCAGTTCTCTCACTAGATTTTCCTTTCTCTTCAGACATTTGGATACCTATATGAAGTCTTTTTTCAAATTCATTTAGCCTAGCTTCTGGTTTACAAAGAACTCGTAAAATTCTATTTATCCTTTCCTAGTTCATATTCTTTAGTGATGATGATCAAACTGTATGTTTGATCACAAGTTTCTGTAAATCAAACTTTTACACATGAACCTTGTTTACTAAATCAAACATTCCTAATGATCCCTGAAATACTGCTTTCCAATGAATTTTCTGAAGCAATGTATCTTTCCTAATTTAAGTATTTTGGAGACATTAAGCAATAAAATATTAGCAACAGTATTAAAATAGAATTATTTTTTTTTAGAAAATCAACATGCACAATAAACTCTCATGAAGTAAGGCAGCAAATGCATGAAAAATTCCAGGCAAGGAACACTTGAGATGCCTTCAGAAGTCTTACAGAGAAGCTTGCTCCTGATGTTTGCCCTCTTCTATTTTACATCGTCTTCCTCTTTTTAGCTCCATGAGAAACACCGTGGCCCTGTTTGCTTATTTTTCTGAATAAGTGCAGTGTCGGAACGGCAGTAACAAATATTTTTAAACACTAGCTAGCATTTTTTATGTTAGCAGTGCTGAAGTGAAGAAAGGTGGCAGGGAAAGAACTATGTAGCATAGACAGTTGCCTTGTATTTGTTTTTAAATAAGGAGAACAAACTTGCAAGTAGCAAGATTCATATCACAAACCTTCAGAAACATTAAATGTCAGTTTATTGACAAAGGATCTTAAACCAACACTGGTACTGTATATTTCTCAAATAGTCACATGATGTCACAAGCACTTCATTATATTTGAACAGGTGTATTATGACTGTAATATCACAGTTACAGTATATCCAATGGTACAATGTCAGTAAGTGCCATAGTAAATATAATAGTTGCAGAGGGATCTAGATAGATTGGAGCTTTGGGCAGTCATCAATGGCATGAAATTTAACAAGTCCAAATGCCAGATTCTGCACCTGGGACAGAGTAATGATGGGCAAAAGTATAAATTGGGAAAGGAGTGGTTGCAGAGCAGCCCTGCAAAAAGGGGTCTGGGGGTGCTGGTCAGCAGCAGGCTCAGTAAGAGTCAGCAGCGCGCCCTGGCACCAAAAGGGCAAACTGGACCCTGGGGTGCATCAAACACAGCATGCCCAACTGGTCCAAACAGGTGATTATCTGGCTGTATTCAGCATCGATGTGGCCTCACCTTGAGTACTGCGTGCAGTTCTGGGCCCCACAATTTAAGAAGGATGTGAAGGCCCTTGAATGAATCCAGAGGAGAGCAACAAAGCTGGTGAAAGGGCTGGAAAGCATGTCCCATGATGAGCAGCTAAGGACATTGGGCTTGTCTAGTTTGGAGAAAAGGAGGCTGAGGGGCAACCTCATGGCTCTCTACAGCTTCCTGAGGAGGGGAAGTGGAGAGGGAAGTGCTGATCTCTTCTCCCTGGTCTCCAGTGACAGGATGCATGGGAACAGTTCAAAGCTGTGTCAGTCAGGAGAGGTTCAGACTGGACATTAGGAAGCATTTATTTACCAAGAGCATAGTCAAACACTTGAACAGGCTTCCTAGAGAGGCAGTCGAAGCACCATACCTGTCAGTGTTTCAGAGGCTTTTGGATAAAGCTCTTACAAAGATGCTTTAGCTTTTGGTTAGCCCTGAAGTGGTCAGGCAGTTGGACCTTGTAGATGATCCTTGTAGGTCCCTTTCATCTCAACTATTCTATTCTGATTCTAGGGTCAGAAGTAATAATGGTGGATCTAAACTCTATAGTACCTACCAAAGACATATTTGAGGCATTAGTAAGGATGCAAAGCACATGGGATAGTAAGGATATTTTAGTTATTCCAGAAAATCAATTTTGACTTTTATATAGGGGATTTAAAAATAAACAAACACCCCCCACCCCAAACACTTCAGTTTCAAACAAAAGAAAGTCTACCATCCTTCTCAAGGCATCACAAAAATTCCATCTTCCTTATAGCTTAAAAATGTAAGAAATAACCCAAATGCGAGTTGTTTTAAAACACAGTTGTTAGCCACTGGTAGAAGGAGTTACTTTGGAACATTCATGTCACCTTTGGGAAAGCTGACTGTTCTTTGTGGCATATAAAATATACGACAGGTGAGGAAGCAGCAGCTTGCTGGATTGTTTCTTCCCTGCCAGCTTTTATTGGTTGTTGTATGTATCCCTGGAAACTTTCTCATATGCAATTGTTTTAGTTGCAAAAGGTGCCACAACATTTGCTGTCCAGTAACCTTCTGGTATTGTTGAGCAAAGTGGTTCTGGCCAGTCCTGGCACCAGTCTGAAGAACAAAATTAAGGGCAGATATTCTTCTGAACTGCGGTACTTATGAAACCTCAGTAAGAGGTGGTATTTAGCCTTAGAAAAAGAGGATCAGAGGTGGAACAACAACACTTGCGCTTTCAAATAACCAGAAAGGTTTCCCTCCCTGTTAAGATCTATGCCTGTATTAAGAATATGTATCTAGCAATATTTCTGTTATTAGCTCACATTGACAAACTCTCCTAACCTTTGTAATGATGTGATAATGAGCAAAAAATAATGTATGTAAGGCTTCAGTTTTAACAGTAAAATTCTTTATGTGCTAGGGGAGTCCTTCCACACAGCTACCCTGGTTGTTAGTCACGCAGATATTTCTAGAGTAACCAGGTGTCAGAACAGTGATGTCCAAATCTTTACAAAAAAAGCCTTTCCATCACAATCTTCTCTGGTGTCACAGACAATGAATCCATGGATCACTAAACCAAATTCTCACTTCCAGAGCAAATTATATCTGTAACAGTCAATACTTATTCTTCCGAAAATTCAAAGACTTTTTTTCCTTCCTGAACAACCACAGGGATTACAAGATTAGGATCAATTTACAACAAACAGACAAGTATTTGACTAAACTATACAGATAGTCTGCTGCAGCTCAGATAGCCCAAGGCAAAGCATAGTACAGAACCATCTCAGACTAACCTTTCAGTTGATCCAGCATTTCAGAGCACAAGTAAGAGAACATTTTAGCAATGAGTATAGAGCTGTACTTTGGGTTACTTTTATCTGAGAATCTACTATAGTAAAGCAAAATTCTTACTTATAGCAAATTACAGCCTTGCCTCATTAGACATGAGTTCAACATAATAATCAAACCCCATTACTTTCCTATGAAAAAATCACAGAAACCCCACACCAATTCATGAAGTACGTTATTCTATATGTATACATCACTTCTCCCACAATGACAACAGAATACTTGAAGAAATGCTGTTCATTTAGTAACAATTCTGAAAAAGATTATAACTTAAGGGTACATTTGCAGCCATTTACTCAGTTCATATTTTTTTTAAATGTTTTTTTATCTCCAATGAGGCAACACCCTTTAATAGTGCACTGAATTGTCAGCATATTAATCAAATATTTCTCATTGTCAGTAATGGCTATTTAAAAAGAATCTCAGAAATGCAGAAAAATTAAGATGAAATAAGAGAATTTGGTCACTTTCAAACTTCCAGCTTTAGCAATTGCATAGGATTGTTTCAGAACTGTGGAAGACACTGGACAAGCTGCATGAAAAGCTACATGGTAATGACACATGCCACAGTCTGCAGTTAACAAACATCATGTGAAATAAAGATATGTGAAAACGTAAAATAAAACAAAAAAAAGGGAAGAATGACTTTCAACACTTTTTCACTAAGATCATTTTCCATAGTAGCTAAGCTGACCTGAATTACCATTTACATCCGGAAAGATATGCTTCAGAGCGGTTTTGTTTTTTTTTTTTAAAGAGTATTCTGGTCACCTCAAACTTGTGTTCCCTGTTTTGCATCACTATGCAAGCTACATCAGACTTGTAGCTATCTAGATAAAAGTGATTTTCCTTTACATTTGTTGAACTGAGAATAAACACACTTAACTCATGTTAGAACCTATCTATAACTGTTTAGTTCAACTAAAGCTTTATGTGTCAATACACTTAACTCATGTTAGAAACTATCTATAACCGTTTAGTTCAACTAAAGCTTTATGTGTCAATGATAAGTATTAACTTCTCCAATCCCTAAACGTACATGAAAACTTGTCTACCTTCACTTCTTCAGTTGCTACCCTGCTCTCACCACACCAAAGGAATTCTGCTGTGAAAACTACTGCTTTATTTTTTCAAAACAGACCCATATCAGCACTCCCCGTGTGAGACGCCTGGGCACGCCACACCCTCTCCAACAAGTGAGCCTATCCTTTAACTCAAGCTTTCTCCTTGCCTTTAGGCCCCCAGCAGCGATGTGCGTGGGAGGGGCCCCACACCTCTCCGCTCCGGCCCAGGGTACCGCTGGGGAGCAGAGCGGAGGCGGCGGGGGCCCTACGGCCATTGGGAGCGCTTTCTGGTCAGG
>NW_010116102.1:0-1670 GCF_000699245.1 Pterocles gutturalis
CACCCCCACCCACTGCCAGGGCTCTGCCAGTGGAGGGGGGGGCCCTGAAACAAGGAGTCCCTTCACTGTGTGACGTGTGTGCACGGCATCGTGCTGGGAGTGTGCGGAGGGAAACCTGAGCTGGTCTGCGGGAGACCCGTGTGCTGGGCTCCCGTGGCTCAGCAGCTGCCGTGCTCCCTGCGATCATGGTGAGAAACATTTCCTCGCCTTGTCCCCTGCTGCGGCAGCCAGCCTGGGCGGCGGGGTCATCGCTTGAGGCTTGTCCCCTTCCATGAGAGCTGCCCTTTGTTGCTGATCTGCTCCCGGGACTCCACTCCTCTCCCCAGAGCCCAGCATCAGCCGAGCGGTTTCCCGACAGCTCCCCTTGCCTTGAGGATGCTGTGCAAAGCTGGAAAAGCCCAACGGCAGAGCCAAGGAGGGAATCAGGAAGGACCCAGGCCTCCCCAGGACACGGTGGGTGAGCTATTTAGGGGTTCTGGGAACAGGGGGGCCCTCTGAGTCTTGACATCCCGCAGGATCCATGGCCTTAGCTCACCTCCTCCTGCAATTGCAGGGAAGGGATGGGGCCAGTCCTAGAAACTGGTGTGCAATGGCCAGGGGGCTGATAGTGCTGTGAGAGACGGACAAGACCGCATTAATCCTCTTTCTGTTTCTTAAAGATTCTGCTAATGCACCTCTCAAAGCTCTCTGCACCGTCAGGAGGCTGTTCCTGCTGCTGGGGGTCGCCGGGCTGCTGGCGGGGACAGCGGCTGGGGCATGGCTCCTAGGTCAGTGTCTGCTCCGGGACAGCCCTGCGCTGCGGGCAGAGCTCAGCCCCCAAACTGCTGAGCGAGCTGGGGGCCGGTGGTGGTGGGAGCTCCTTGGTGGGTGAGCTGTGGCTCGGGACAGGGGGACGTGGCTGGTGTGGGCTCTGCTGGTTGCTGGGGCTCATCGTTCCCGAGGGCAGTGCAGGATCACTCCCAGTATCGTGCATCCTCGGATGCTACTGGGGCTGTGAGAGTCCACCTCCATCCCCTTTTCTGTTCCTTGAAGGGAAACACCTAAAGAAGCCTCAGCCAGCCCAGGGCTTCACCCTGCTGCCGGAGCCGGATGCGATCCCAGCGTGCAGCGACGGCGAAGAGGAAGAGCCCGTGGTCCGTTGGGCTCCCCAGAGAGGTTTGCGTCTTTGCTTGCTGCTACAGAGGGGGGGGAGAGGGGAGCAGCGTGTAGGATGGTGCCTGCCGAGCCCAGCAAGAACAGAAAAGCTCCTCTTCAATGATAAATATCTCCTGCTGATCCACTAGCTGCTTTCAGCTGCATTTTGCTTTGAAGTCCTGCTGTGTTCCCCAGCATGGGGTGATCCTGCAGCAAAGGCAACCCCTGCAGGGCTCCTCTGCATGTAATCACTGGGGAGAGCAGCCAGACAGGCACTGAGAATAGGGGAACAGGCTCACGTATAGTTTCTAATTGCTTCAGATGGCTTTTTCTGGGGTTTTGGGTTGGTTTTTTATTTTTTTTTTCTTCTTGCTTTAGATGTGCACGGCCATCCACTGTGCTGGCCCTGCACAAAAGGAAGGGAACTTGCAGGTTGCCTTGAGTGGCATGGCTTTAGTGTCTTTCAGAATAAACACGGGAAGCTCCTTGCTGGAAGCGCAGGTGGACGGCCGCCCTGGCTGGCTCCTGGCGTGCCA
>NW_010116103.1:0-2791 GCF_000699245.1 Pterocles gutturalis
TTCTCTTTAACCTGTTCTCTTTGCTTCTGGGGATCACAGTGTAAAGCAACTTCACAGCCAAGCCAGCAAAAAGTGACTTGGGGTTTTTTTTGCTGGGCTAGGTTTCTGCATGGAGGGTGGAGTTGCATGCTGTGACTTGAGCTGCCACTGAAACGGGGAGGCTCTGCTCCCACTGCTCATCCTGGCCTCGTGCTCCCTGTGCCCTCCCATCAGCTCTCATCTTTCTCCATCCAGCACCAAACCAGCCTGGAAAAATAAATAAAAGCACCTCACAACTACATAAATTGGTTCAAAGAAGCCCCAGAGTGCAACACAAGGGACTGAAGGAGGTGAAGTATGTATGGGATACGTATGCACCAGGGCAAGTCGTCTGCACTTCTCACCACTCTCCTGCGGAGCAGCTGCAGGTCTGGCCTCTGAGGGCAACACACAGCACTTAATCAAACTGAAGCAAAAGTATTGCTTCCTACTGAATAGAACTCGATTTATCAAAAGAATTAGCCATGCTTTAAATTTGTACTGCCACAGACGATGCTCAAGAAATTTAAAGCGTGCTGCTCAATATTGTTAACAGAAAACCTAGGCAAGAAGAATGTCACCCATTATCTAAATCCAGCCTACCCCAAGCCATGACAACGGAGCACATGAAGTGAGCAGGGAATCAGGATTTGTCCTCACCTCCACTAAGCTGCAGAGATCAGGCTGGCCAAAGAGATACAATCTCTAGTCTGCATGCCTGAAGGTGGAGGTGAAATGAGACATTTTTGATGTAAGAATTTAAGAGTCTTTTGAGTTTTAACTGTCAGTCCAGCTAAGAACATCCTTAGCAGGGGTGACAAGGAACAAGTGCTTCATTCTTTATGCAGACTGTTTAAATTTGAACTTTAGGCCATTAAGTATACAGAGCCTGATTACATGCTGCCCAGGGTCTACAGGTGATGGGATAAGTAGGTCACTGGAGGGTTATCTTGATTTCTCACCTCTACATGCTTTCTGTGACATTACTTGCATTACACAGATAAGATCTCCAGCACAGAACACAGGCAACAGCAGAGCTGTAGATTACCTTCCTTGCATTCCCTTTATTGCCTTCCCCAGTTCTCAGCAATGCTGATTTGACTTCATTGACAATTTTTCCGTTGCACAGTCAGAATTGAAATGGGTCAGCAAACTAGCTGAGCATTCAGCTAGAGAGAAGGAAGGTATCACCAGCCACAGACCATCAATCTTGTTCTCCTCCAGCACATATGTGAGCTAGCAGATGACAACAGGACCTACTTAAAATGGAGACAACAGAAAGGGGTAGTTTCTTCACTCTCCCTCACTCCTCTCCCCTCTGACAATATTCTTGTCAAATAGTAAAAAACAAACCAAAAGGCATCTCCAGGAAGACAGCTCTAAGGATCATTTCCCGAGAGAGCCACGGGAGGTTTCTTCTGCCAGTGCAAGAGTTAGAAATGTGTGATTTGGCTGAATCGTTTAAAAAATAATCCTTCCTAAACCCAGAAATTCCAGAGACTAGAAAAAACAAATCTTGAAGTTTTTATGTTTCATGATTCCACTTGCCGCTGCCCAACTGGCACATTAAACTCCAGCAGGACCAGATTATGGAAAGCAGACGTGCAGGAAGACTTAGCTTCTCTTTTACAGTTAGGGAGATGAAGAAATAGTAAAATCAGGAAAAGAATTTCAAATATTTTCTTGATCATAATGACCACAAATAGCTCTGATGATTAGGCATGTATTACATTTTTTTTTTTTCCATGCAAAATTACATGAACTTAGAAATTGACCCTGGTTTAGAAAAAAACACAGGTAAGTAATTGACTGAAGTTGTTTCATAAATCAGAAACAACCAAGCCCCTTCCAAGATGCATTTACCTGCAGTAAAGAAAGCAGTTTTATTACAGCCAGCACAATTTCCCACTTGTCATGTGTTCCAGCATGCAACAAGCATGGATTTAAAACTGCAACATCACGTATCACACTTCCACAGGGCATGCACTACCTTTCGGGACCTCAGCTTACAATTCCACCGTGAACTATCCAAAATGAGGAGCTAACCTCCCCAACGCTCATCTCCAATCACCAGCGCTCCAGGACGCGCATCCCACCTGCATCCCACCGGCCGCGGGAAAGCATCCTTCCCCAAGAGCACAGAACTCGTTTATCCTGAATTAATGGCTTCAAATGAGCTGTAAGGATCCCGGCAGCACGAAGGCGGCTCCAACTCCCAATATCAAATACCTGGGTCACTTCTAAACCCCGTGCGGACGCATGCTGCCTGCCAGCCTTCTGCAGCCCTGCAGAAATCCTGCCACTGCCCACTCCGGAGACGGCTTCACCCGCCGCGAAACAAATAGCGCTTGGCAAATAAATAGGATATAACGATAAATTCAACAGTTTTATCCAGGAGGCATGCAAATTCTTTCCCCCCCCCCCAAATATCCCAAGCTTTCCCAAATACCACGGCACGGAGAACATGCAACTTCCACCGGGCTTTTCGGACCCGTCCCCCGTGGGCTACCTTTCCACAGGAACGGCTGCACACCCAGGAGCCCACAGAGTACGAGTGGGGGGGACCCACCGTGTCCCCCGGGGCACGAGTGGGGGGTCCCAGCCCTGCCCAGCACGTGACCCGCGGCACCTGCACCCCCACCACCGCGGGAGGGACCCCACGGGAGACGGGGACGGATAAGGGGGGAACCGAGCCTGCCCGGCGGGGCCGCACACACCGAAACCACGGGACAACCCCCCTCCCCGGTGTCAAACAGACCCCCGCGCCCCTCAC
>NW_010116104.1:0-293 GCF_000699245.1 Pterocles gutturalis
TAGCACCAGTGCATTGTGTCCCCATCCCTGCCTGGCTCTCCCTGGGGATGCCGCAGCATCGGGCATCCCTGCATCCGTCCCACTGCCACCCCACGTCTGGCTGCGCGCTCGCCTCCTTGCTGGGCTGGGAGACGAAGCCAGCAGCATCTCCGAAGGCACGCAGCCTTATCAGTGCCTGGCAGAGCCCTGGGGAGCGGTGAGCCCGTCCCTTGGGCTCTCTCCCCTCTAGAGACACAGGATGAGTCCCCGGGCTGAATTCAGGGCCTGCAGTGTGAACAGCTTTTGGCTGGTGG
>NW_010116105.1:0-239 GCF_000699245.1 Pterocles gutturalis
TCCATTGTGCCGGCCCCGCTGCTGTGATCCAGGAGCCGAATTCGGCCGAGAGTGCAGCGGGTAGAACAGGTTTTGCAATGCGAAGTTTGTCTCCCAGCTGCGGTGCAGGACTCCAGCGCCAAGAGAAGAGCGAGACCTCGGTGTGGGTGAAGGGGGGGTGCAGGGGCATCTTTGCCATCGCAGAAGAGCCTCGGCGCTCCCTCAACACCGAGCAGCTGCCCGCCGGCAACGGGAAGGCT
>NW_010116105.1:318-542 GCF_000699245.1 Pterocles gutturalis
ACAGGAGGGCGGGGGGGGCCGGGCAGCGCTTCGGGGCGAGGCTCCGGCGGTTGGAGCATCCCTTGGGACTGCCGCGGAGGCTGTGTCTCGGGGATCACCGTGCTCCGGGTTTCTTGTTTTCATGCTTCTCTGCCTCAACTTTCTGTCTGAGTTTGCCGTCCAAGATTTGCACCTCTGCTCCTTCAAAACGGGATTTGCCGTCTCACCTCGGCGCCGGTGCCCCG